>NC_134093.1:50390285-50579895 GCF_000715075.1 Nicotiana tabacum | reverse complement strand
TCCTTTGGAAAAGTATGAGCCACTCTTTTGTAAATGTCAATATGTGATAATGTGGAAAACTACAAATATGGCTGCATGGTTTTATTGAAAACCTGATCTTGACTAAAATTTCCATGCTGGAAATTAGAATATGGATGAATTTTATAGAATATGTTTTAGATTAGACTAGTTTCTTTACACGTGTGTATAGGGAAAAATACGACATGACACGTGGCCGCTTAAAGGAAGGACACGTGTAACACAAGATGGAGATGGCCACCGAACATAGCTATTCCGCTTGTCACCGAAAGGAATAACGATCATAAAGGGAGTATTAAATACTTTGCGCCTGGTAACATTTAATACAGAATATTTTGCAGTATTAAGGATAATGGCTAGTTACAAGGAATTTGGCATTTATATCTAACGTTAAATCTTCATCAATGGCCCTCATAATTGACATTAATGAAGGGCATGATCTTAGGACTTCCTTTCCTAGACATAGTTATAAATAGAGAGCTCAGTTATCATTGTAAGGGACAAATTTTCTGGCTAACTTACACTATATTCTATATAATATTTTAATACAATTTTATTTTCTCGCTTTTGATCTTATCATTGTTGTTCCCGGAAACCATGTTCCCACACTCATTAGCTCTACCGTTCCATCTACATTTTAAGGCTAAGTATTTTATATTTCATCAGTTATTTCGCTATTTTTTGGATTAAATTAATTCACTTGTCTAGAAACCACGAACAAATTCAAATGTACCGTTTTTCGGGTAAACAGTTTGGCGCCCACCGTGGGGCCTAGACAGCCGTGCAGTTAAATTGATCCTTGCCTTTTTCACTAACATGTTTGATTATTTTGTCTTAGAAAAAATCACAAAAGAAATAGCAGATAACACTGTCAACGGCACACGCAACCCTGAAATTCAAGGGGAGCAGCCTCATTTCGAGGATTCGATCAGTGACACTCGCAATAAGGGGAACGACACCACACCGGTACATGACATTTTGTACCCTCGACAAGTTTGGGAGGCAACTCCCGATGATGCTGATGATGAGCATGTAGCGGATTTACTAAGGGTGCTGCAAGAGCAATAGGTAGTCATTCTAGGCCATCTCACGCGGCATGATTAGGTTATGACAGAACTGAAGCAGGCGCTATCTGGTGCCTCAAATAATGCAAACAGACAAGATCCAGTTCCTCCTGATGTTCCCACGAACCAGACGACGCAGAGAGTTGATAATAACAGTCCTAGGGGTGAAGTTGGCCCTCCGACGGGGATGAGGGGAGTAGATCTGGCCTGAACAACGAGAACGATCCGTTCAAGGATGAACTTTTGCGGTTCATGAAGGAAGTAAACGTCTGCATGGATCAAATCCCGGGCGCGCCACCAGTATTGAAAGGATCGAACTCGAAGAAGTATATTCAATTACCGTATAAACCGAGCACAACCCCAGAAATAATCCCGAAGCGGTTCAAAATGCTCGAAGTGCCAAAATATGACAAAACTTCAGATCCATAGGAGCACATTGCCACTTACACAATAGCGGTGAAAGGAAATGATTGGGCTCCTCACGAAATTGAATACGTGTTGCAAAATAAATTTGGTGAGACTCTCGCGAGGGGAGCTTTAACGTATTATTCATTATTGCCCGAGCATTCCATAGATTCCTTTGAGATGCTCACGGATTCTTTAATCAAAGATCATGCCGGTGCCAGAAAGGTACAAGCCCGAAAGGCCGACATATTCAGGATTGCACAGGGAGAATCTGAATTATTACGAGAGTTCGTTACCCGGTTCAAGAAGGAAAGGATGTTAATACCAGCAGTCCCGAATGAATGGGCAGCTGAAACATTCAGCAAAAGTTTAAATCCGAGAAGTTCGGATGCTTCCCGTAAGTTGAAGGATAGTCTGTTCGATTTCTAAGCGACGACTTGGGCGGATGTCCACAACCGGTACGAGTAAAAAATAAGGATCGAAGACGATCAGGTTGGCTTTCCATTGAGAACCAAAGGATGGGAGTAGAACAGAGAAAAAATGAAAGATGATATTGACACGGATAGAAGGACTTCGAGGGGTAGGTTTTTGCCCTACAAACGGACAGAAGGTCGTGGCAGGAGCTTCCGGACAGCAGGTAAGTTCACCATTGATAGAAGGACCGATCGTGGCTGGAACAACAGATCGCTGCAGGATAAAGAAATCTGGGGGTTGTGAGATTCTTCTTACCCAAAGTTATCAGAGTATAACCTTAATGTCAGTGTAGTAGAGTTGGTGACGTCCATGAGGAATATCAAAGAGGCACGATTTCCAAGACTTGTGAAATCCGATCCCGGTCAGAGGATCCCAATTTATAGTATGAATACCACAGTACTAACGGCCACCGGACTGGGGACTGCCGACACCTCGAGGAAGAAGTGGTAACATTATTAAAGAATGGTCACCTCAGAGAATTCTTGAGTGACCGAGCTAAAAACAACTATGGTCGGAATAGGGGTGACGCGGAAACCTCGAAAGCAGGAGAGGAACCTCTACGCCAAATGATCAACCTGATCTTAGGAGGGAATGAGATTAATGGAGTGACCTTTTCGGAGCGAAGAAGACAAAAATATCTATAATTCATAATAAAAGGCTCCGAGAAGACGATATCACATTTACGAATGAAGATGCAGATGAATGAATGTTACCGCACACTGATGCACTGCAATTTCTTTAAATGTGATTTTATAATTAAATGTGTTTTAGTGGATCCAGAAAGTTCAGCTAATATCATACAATGGAGAGTACTGGAGCAAGCTAAACTCACCGGAAGCATTTTCCCGGCAACCAACCTCGTTAGATTCAACCTCGCAAATGTGACAACCCGGGAAGAAATTTTGCTGCTCACGAACGCCGAAGTAGTAATGAAGACAACTTTCTTCGAAGTGGTAGATGGAGACATGGGGTATAACATCATCTTGGGAAGACCATGGTTGCATGAGATGAAAGTTGTGCCTTTAACATATCACCAATTGTTAAAGTTTCCGACACCTGAAGGGATCAAACAGATAAGGGGCGATCAACTAACAGCGAGAGAGATGAATGAAATTTCGGTCTCCAGTAGCAAAGGAAAGGAACGCGAGTCATAGCAATTACTGGAACCGACACCTGCCCCCGAACCAGAGGAAGGTAGCCCGGGGACAGAAGAGTCGGAGCAATATCAGGTACCAAGGTATTTTCAATTACCAGAAGAGACAGACGCGACAAAGTCCACGGTAGAAGAACTGGAGCAGGCTGTATTTTTTGAAGAATTCCTAGAAAGGAAATTCCATTTGGGAATAGGACTAAACCCAGAGCACAAGTCTGCTTTTATTGAATTCCTTAAAATTAACGCCAATTGTTTTGCATAGTCGCACGAGGATATGATAGGAATCCCGATGGAGATAGCCATACACAAGTTAATCTTGGATCCTAACATGCCTCCGGTAAGGCAAAATAAGCGCCATATTGCTGAAGGACGGAATAAATTCGTCAAAGAAGAGGTAGCCCGTTTGCTTAAGATTGGTTCAATCCGAAACGTAAGATATCCGGACTGGCTAGCCAATGTAGTAGTAGTTCCTAAGAAAAATAATAAATTTCGCATGTGCATAGATTATAAGGATCTTAATAAGGTGTGCCTGAAAGACTCATTTCAATTGCCAAGTATCGATCAAATGATTGATGCCACGGCCGGGCACGAGTTAATGAGTTTCGTCGATGCTTATTCTGCGTACAATCAAATCAAGATGAACCCAGAAGACCAGGAAATGACTTCGTTTATAACAAATTTTGGTACATATTGTTACAACGTAATACCCTTCGGGTTAAAAAATGCCAGAGCCACTTATCAACAGCTCCTAAATAAGATGTTCGAAAAACAAATAGGAAATACTATGGAAGTATATATAGACGATATGCTCGTTTAGTCTTCGAATGCAGGTGACTACCTGTAACGACCCGACTTGTCATTTTAAGAATTAACGCCTCATTCAGTGACTTAAGGTCTCGAGCAGTTTCACAATATGTATTATGACCCGCGGGTGTAGTCGAGTTGAATTACTGAAGATTCGGAATTAAATTAAAAGAACAATCCTTATTTAGAAGCTTAAATGTAAAGAGTGAACCGGAGAGTTAACTTTTGAGCAAACTCCTCCGAAATGGAATTTTGATGATGTCAATAGCTCCGTATGGCGATTATGGACTTAGAAGGGTATCCGGAAAATTATTTGGAGGTCTGTAGTGGAATTAGGCTTGAAATGACGAAAGATGAATTTTTGGGAAGTTTGACAGTGGGGTTGACTTTTTGATATCGGGGTCGGAATCCGATTCTGGAAATTGGAATAGCTTTGTTGTGCCATTTCTGACTTGTGTGCAAAATATAAGGTTATTCGGACGTGGTTTGGGAGTTTTCGACGTCATTTGTGGAATTCGGAAATTTCTAAGTTCATTAGGCTCGAATCCGTGTGTAATTTGTGTTTTTGGTGTTGTTGAAGGTGATTTGAAGGTTTGACTAAGTTCATATGATGTTATGGGACGCGTTGATATGTTTGGTTGAGGTCCTGAGGGCCTCGGGTGTGTTTCGGATCATTTTGGGCTACTTTGGATGCTGATTTGATGATATCTAGGGTTGTTCTTCGCGTTCGCGAGGAGCCTCTCGCGTTCGCGAAGAAGGATTTGACTTCTGGGATTTTGTTCTTCGCGTTCGCGAAGAAGGAAATCTCTGTTGCAATAGTTTGAATTTGGAGGCTCATATCTCGCAATCTATAAGGAATTTGGAGATGATCCAAACATAAAAGTTGTAGCCCTTTGTGTCTAGTTTTCAGAAAAGTAAACTATTTGTTTTTTGGAGTTGTCTATCAGCAGTTATCGTGGATATACTATATGCTGTCTGGGAAGAGTTTGGAAGTCTCTGTTGCATAGGGCTGATTCTGGAAGATTATACTGCGTAATCTATAAGGAATAAGGAAATGAGCAACAAATGCAAGTTATAGCCCTTTGAGTCTAGTTTCCAAAACGTTAAACCATTTGACATTTGGAGTTTTGTACAAAAAGTTGTGACCATTATACTAGAGGTTGTCTGAGAAGAGTTTGAAAATAGTTGTTGGAGAATTTGTTCATCGCGAACGCGAGGGAAGGGCCGCGAACGCGAAGAACAAATCCCTGGGCAGCAGAATAAAGTCCAGATTCATTTCATTCTTCCATTTTTGGACCAAGGAAGCTCGGGTGAGGCGATATTTCGAGAGTTTTTCAAGGAAAACATTGGGGTAAGAATTCCTAACTTGATTTTTGCTAAATTACATGAATCTAGTGTTGTTTTTATCACTAAATTAGTGAATTGAGTTAAAATGGTAGAAATCCTCTAAACTTTTATTTATGATTTGAAGGGTGATCCGTCATCAAAATTTAATAATTTTGGTATGGTTGAACTCGTATCGGAATAGGTGTTCGAATTTCGTAAAACTTTTGTCGGGATCCGAGGGGCGGGCCCCGCGCTGAATTTTTAGAATAAAATTTTAAGTTGGTATTTTATTATCCGGAATTATTTCCGATGAATTTTAATGAAATGGTACAATTAATTTGGATAGATTTGAGCTGTCCAAAGGTCAATTCAAGCAACAAGGCGATTTTGGAATATCGGCATAACTTCAATAAGGTAAGTACCTTGCCTAACCTCGAGTGGGGGAATTATCCCTTAGGCATTGAGTCTTATGTGAAAATTGTGTGATTTGAAAGCCGTGTACGCAAGGTGACGAGTACGTACTAAGACTTATATGTGCAAATTTTATTGGTTTAAAGTTTTAGGCATTCTTATGTATTAAATTAGATAATTGTTGGCATTAGTAAATCCTTGAATTATCACGCCTCATTCCTTATTTGTCAAGTTTGTATTTTATATAATAACTTGATATTATTGTCATTTGGATTTTATGTGAATTACGTGTGTTTGTTGATTTGATATTTTTCTTGGAATTAAATTCATGATGGAATCCTTATCTGCAAATATTTATTAAATAAGTTTAAATTGAGGAGTTAATATAATTATCAAGAATTTGGATTGATGAAGGTGTTGCCCTATGATGAGTATTTTTCACCTCTGTTGATTGTTTTGAGGTTTTATATACTTTTTATGGAGCCTTGGGCTATTTATTGAAGACTTTATTGATTCTGCTACATATTTGGAATTTGGTTTTGGTCAGAGGCAAATTGTGATATGAATTGTTGTATTGTGTTGTGGTTTAAACACTCTCCTTGATGTTATTTATGCTTTCTATCTTGCTTGTTAATGATATACATGTTCTTGATAAGGAAGAGTGTAATGCACGAAGGGTGATGCCGTGCCATTTAAGAGTGTAAAGCACGAAGGGTGATGCCGTGCCATTTGAGAGTGTAAAGCATGAAGGGTGATGCCGTGCTATTTCATTTATATTATCAGGTGAGGATGAGAGTAAAAGCATGAAGGTTGATGCCGTGCAATTATTTTTATATTATCATATATTCATGGCACGAAGGGTATTTCCGTGCAGGCGAGGACGAGAGACATACATTATATTGTGATATCGTTTTGTTGTGTATACATGCATGCCTTTATCTTGAGATGTTATTGTGCACCTTTGTTTTCTATGTGACTTGTAGTCGTTGTTGCTTCCTGCATGCCTCCACTTTATTTCTTTTATTGTTATTGGCATTTCTCCCACCTAGTTGGTACTGTTATATGTATGCACGGTGAGAAAGATATAAATGCACGAAGGGTGTTACCGTGCCAATTGATTTGATCTACATATATGTATTGGGTGAAAATGAGACAAGTGCACGAAAGTATTGACGTGCCACTTGATGTGATACGCTGAATATATTTCTCACGCCATGAAAGTTAAATAAGGTGTCACAAGGTGACTTTTATTTGAAAAAATTATATTTGAAGGATATTTATTTGAAAGAATTATATTTGAAGGATATTTACTTGAAAGAATTATATTAGAAGGATATTTATTTGAAAGAATTATATTAGAAAGATATTTACTTGAAATAAGGGTATTTGAAAGATATTTACTTGAAAGAATTATATTGGAAGGATATTTACTTGAAAGAATTCGGAAGATATTTATTTGAAAGAATTATATTCGAAAGATATTTATTTGAAAGAATTATAATGGAAAGATATTTATTTGAAGGAAGTATATTCGAAATATATTTATTGAAAATGATTATATTCTAGAGACTTTTATTGAAAAACTTATAGATAAAAGATGTATATTTTGAAGGACTTGATTAATTGGTTGTACCTGTGTTTATTATTCGTTTGAGTAATATTTTACGGTATTCCTATTGCCTTGCTGTTTAAATCACTAGTTGATTTGTGTTGCTATCACTGCTATTTGTTTTCTATTATTTTATATATCATATTGCACAGGTTATTAGTTTAGTGAGTGTCTTGACTATACCTCATCTCTACTCCACTGAGGTTAGTCTTGATACTTACTGGTACCGACCGTGGTGTACTCATACTACACTTCTGACATTTTTGTGCAGAGCCAGGTATTGGAGATATCGGACTCGGACAGAGTTAGAGTGGGATCGCAAGGATTCAAGGTAGAGCTGCTTGGTCGACGCAGTTCCTTAGAGTCTTTCCATTTTATTGGACTGTTATTTATTATTCAAACAGTATTGAGTATTCGATACTTGCGATCCTTTCATGTATTCAATTAGAGTTCGTGACTCAGTACTACCAGTCTTGGGAGGTTTTTAAAATTATTTCCACTTTTGGTTTCGACACGTGTATTAAATTATATCTTTAAAAAAATGGCTTGAATTATGATTATAATCGGCTTACTTAGTCTTAGAGACTAAGTGCCATCACGACGCTTGTGGTGAAATTTTTGGGTCGTGACAAGTTGGTATCAGAGCTCTAGGTTCATAGGTTCTACGAGTCACAAACGAGTTTAGTAGAGTTTTGCAGATCGGTACGGAGACGTCTGTACTTATCTTCGAGAGGCTACAGAGCTAGTATTAAAAATTTTCACTTCTTTCATTCTTTATCGTGCGGCATTTATTCAGCTTGAAGCATATATCTTATGCTCTTTTGCATCCACTGTTGTATGAAATTGCGCACTCGGTATCAACTACGCGCCAACGGTTCGGGATACTACAAAGGGGTTATAAGGGAGCCAAGGATGCTCAACCATTATTACGACGTGTCGTCCAGATCGAGGATGCGAAAGTATTGAGAGATCATTCAGTTGTGCACATTGGGGTGCAGCGGGTTCTGACATCTGGTTGATAAGTATGATATAAGGAAGGTTTATTTAATTGCCTAATCATCACAATTGTGGTAGGGTCACAAGGTGCATGTAGATCTGAAATAGTTGGTGGTATTAGAGACTAAGTAGTTCGTATGGGATTTCTATTTAGCGAAGGGTACATACTGGTAGCCAAGGCACTGGAAAAAGCGATTTTAACTATCACGAGGGTGACATGCGCCAAATAAATGGCTTGAGGTGTCTTATGACCGGTGAAGGTTAGTATTGTGGATTATCGGCATGTGTTCTATGGCTTCGCGCCAAGTGAGGGGAGTCCACTATCAACAATCAGATTGCGGGGTCATGTGTTATATCAGTTTTGGCATGATATGTATTTACGTGGTAATGAAAGGTTCTCCGAAACTTTTATATGATTAAGGGGTGAGATTTGTGTAGGATGATGCTGGGGCTTGCGGTATTCCTGCATCCTTAATAATTCTACATTTCAGTACCAGCGGGGTCACAACAACAATTTTAAAATATTCGGGGTACTACAGTAAGTTCTTTTAATGCACCATCAGCACGGGGTTCTTACAGTGGTTATTCCAGTTAATACTCCATGTGCATGGTCAGTTAGAGGTGGAGGACAGGCGGGTAGAGGGCGCCTAAGAGGTGGAGGCCCGACCCGTTAATATAACCACTATGATTTTGGCTGAGGCCGATACACCAGATGGTGTCGTTACAGGTACGATCCTGATTCTGTTATAAAAGGATATTTCCCTTAATTTAATTCGGTTCTGAATATTAAGGTGAGTCCTACTATTATGCTCTGCTTATGGGTGAGCTTCGTAATTGTGTGATCCACTTATATGTTTATCCCTGTTGGGAGATTTGAAGATGTGAGCCCGTGTCTGTCATTTTTATTTTTGTGCACTATTGAGGGCTATAAGTCCAAAATTAATTTTTATTATTCACTACTGTGGGTTTTATGTGTTTCGGAATAATTGATTCTAATTTTTTTTATGAATTTTGTACCCTACTGGTATGAGGGTTCATTATGTGTTTACGAAATTTATTTAAAAGAAGAAAGAAAGGAAATTGAAAATGTCAATTGACACAATGTGCAAAATACTTGTGATTTGGAGTTGAGGACGAGATCCTCGCATTTTTATATGATGTGAAATATTTAAACCGGGCTACAAGCCGCGGTGGAGGTTATATAAGGACGAGGTCCTTGTGGTGGTATATTTATGAGTTTAAATTCTCCCTTTGTGAAGTTTAATTTGTACTATAGTACTAATAGGGGGTTATGCCTGATAGGCTTATGTGATAATTTTTTTATGTGTTTTTTTGCCATAATTGTGCTGTAATTATTGAGGTTTAGCCTACGAGCTGAGTGCCCAAGTGGCGTTAAATGTGACTCGTTAAGTCGGGTAAATAGTTATGAGGTCTCCATGCCTTACATTTTACTGTCAGTGTTGTGAAAATTCGAAACGAGGTTTTGGTTAATATGAGGTTAATTGGCGATGTTGTAATCGATTATGAACAACTATTAAGACCAGAGATGTGGTGATGGGCATACATATGATGTGCTTCATGTCCTGATATCATTATGATAATGCGGTGCTTGTAATGATGAGATTAATGTTATTGATATATACATTGTGGTGCTTTGTTGGGTTGTGGATGTGTTATTAGGATTTGTTTTGGTGTTACTCTGGCAGGTGGATAGGCCCCATTTATAGGGGAGACTCTGCCGAAATTTCTGTAAAATTTGGGAGTTAGTAAAATTTGGGGGATTGAGACGTGCGAAAGAAGAGATAAATTATATTATGTGTTTGAGAGCTGACTCTACTTCTAATTCAAGGGCAAATGATCCTAAGTGGGGGAGAATGTAACATCCCGAAAATTTTTCGAAGTACTTAACACTATAAAGAAAATTGATGTGTGCGTAGGCACGAGTTGCTATAGCCAGTTGAGACTAATATCGTGCGTTGTTGTGAAAATCAGGCTTTGGAAATATTTGGAGTGTAAGAAATTGGTCTTAAAAATTACAAATATGGATAAAAGAGATAATCTCAATTGAGATGGTGTTGTCGGGCTTATCTCAAATGTGGTAATGTGGAATCAACCGAGAGTATATGTGTAAAAGCAAAATCATCAATTTGGTAACCTCAGAATAATTCTTAGCACGTTCGAGGACGAACGTTTGTTTAAGAGGTGGAGAATGTAACGACCCAACTTGTCATTTTAAGAATTAATGCCTCGTTCAGTGACTTAATATCTCGAGCAGTTTCGCAATATGTATTATGACCCGCGGGTGTGGTCGAGTTGAATTACTGAAGATTTAGAATTAAATTAAAAGAACAATCTTTATTTAGAAGCTTAAATGTAAAGAGTGTACGGGATAGTTGATTTTTGAGCAAACTTCTCTGAAATAGAATTTTAATGATGTCAATAGCTCCGTATGGCGATTATGGACTTAGAAGGGTGTCCGGAAAATTATTTGGAGGTCTGTAGTGGAATTAGGCTTGAAATGACGAAAGATGAATTTTTGGGAAGTTTGACAGTGGGGTTGACTTTTTGATATCGGGGTCGGAATCCGATTCTGGAAATTGGAATAGCTTTGTTGTGCCATTTCTGACTTGTGTGCAAAATATAAGGTTATTCGGACGTGGTTTGGGAGTTTTCGACGTCATTTGTGGAATTCGAAAATTTTTAAGTTCATTAGGCTCGAATCCGTTGTAATTTGTGTTTTTGGTGTTGTTGAAGGTGATTTGAAGGTTTGACTAAGTTCGTATGATGTTATGGGACGCGTTGATATGTTTGGTTGAGGTCCCGAGGTCCTCGGGTGTGTTTAGGATCATTTTGGGCTACTTTGGATGTTGATTTGCTGATATCTGGTGTTGTTCTTTGCGTTCGCGAGGAGCCTCTCGCGTTCGCAAAGAAGGATTTGACTTCTGCGATTTTGTCCTTCGCGTTAGCGAAGAGACTCTCGCGTTCGTGAAGAAGGAAATCTCTGTTGTAATAGTCTGATTTTGGAGGCTCATATCTCACAATTTATAAGGAATTTAGAGATGATCCAAAAATAAAAGTTATAGCCCTTTGTGTCTAGTTCTCAGAAAGGTAAATCATTTGTTATTTGGAGTAATGTATCAAAAGTTATGGTAGATATACTATAGGCTGTCTTGAAAGAGTTTGGAAATCTCTGTTGCAGAGGGTTAACTTTGGAAGCTTATATCTCGTAATTTATAATGAATGAGGAAATGATCAACACATGTAAGTTATAGTCCTTTGAGTCTAGTTCCCAAAAGGTCAAACCATTTGTCATTTGGAGTTATGTACAAAATGTTATGACTATTATACTAGAGGCTATCGGAGAAGAGTTTGAAAATGATTGTTGGAGAATTTGTTCATCACGAACGCGAGGGAAGGGTCGCGAATGCGAAGAACAAATCCCTGGGTAGCAGAATAAAGTCCAAATTCATTTCATTCTTCCATTTTTGGACCAAGGAAGCTCGGGTGAGGCATTCTTTCGAGAGTTTTTCAAGGAAAACATTGGGGTAAGAATTCCTAACTTGATTTTGGTTAAATTACATGAATCTACTGTTGTTTTTATCACTAAATTAGTGAATTGGGTTTAAAATGGTAGAAATCCTCTAGACTTTAATTTAAGATTTGAAGGGCGATCCGTCATCGGAATGTGATAATTTTTGTATGCTTGAACTCGTATCAGAATAGGTGTTTGGATTTCGTAAAAATTTTGTCGGGTTCCGAGGGGCGGGCCCCACGCTGACTTTTTAGAATAAAATTTTAAGTTGGTGTTTTATTATTCGGAATTATTTCCGATGAATTTTAATGAAATTGTACAATTAATTTGGATAGATTTGAGCTGTCCGAAGGTCAATTCAAGCAAGAAGGCGATTTTGGAATATAGCCATAACTTCAATAAGGTAAGTATCTTGCCTAACCTCGAGTGGGGGAATTATCCCTTACGCATTGAGTCTTATGTGGAAATTGTGTGATTTGAAAGCCGTGTACGCGAGGTGACGAGTACATACTAAGGCTTATATGTGCAAATTTTATTAGTTTAAAGTTTTAGGCATTCTTAAGTATTAATTTAGATAATTGTTGGCATTAGTAAATCCTTGAATTATCACGCCTCATTCCTTATTTATCAAGTTAGTATTTTATATAATAACTTGGTGTTATTGTCATTTGGATTTTATGTGAATTACGTCTGTTTGTTGATTTGATATTTTTCTTGGAATTAAATTAATGATGGAATCATTATCTGTAAATATTTATTAATTAACTTTAAATTGAGGAGTTAATATAATTATTAAGAATTTGGATTGATGAAGGTGTTGTCCTATGCTGAGTATTTTTCACCTCTGTTGATTGTTTTGAGGCTTTATATACGTTTTGTGGAGCCTTGGGCTATTTATTGAAAACCTTATATATCTGACTTCAACCACCTTAATTACATTGAGCAGTGCCACTAGCTCACAATTTGTAAAAATTCTTTAAAAATCATGGCTTAGTTTCTTATTTTCAAAAGTTGTGAGACATTGAAACATAGGTCCTGCCATGGTCTTGTAGTTGACGAGGGTGAATTCATCAATAGCAAAGTTATAAAATAGAATCAATTAGTTCAATGAGTTCTTAACTTTCACTAAAGATTCATATATACATTTTTCTAGATTCGAAACACACGAAAATACAAAAAATAAAAACTGAACTTCGGCGATGAAAATTGGATTCTAGATTCGAAATACGATAGCTTCAAAAATAAAAGAAAGGAAAAGAGGATAGAGAGCAATCTCTAAATTGTTTGAAGTTGCCGCTGTTTCATCTTCAGAAGTTTGTTCTTAGTCAGAAATTCTGTTCTTTCTTGGCTGGAAGTTGCTTGTTGAGTTCCATATTTGGTCTCTCCTTGCTGTTTTTTTGATAATTCACGCGGAGCAAAACAGGTTCTTTTTTTTTCCTTCTAATATTAAAGATCTCTATTCACATTTAGTTTCTGTCCCTTTTTAGTTTATTGATTAGGTTCATTGTTCCATCTTGAATTGGGTTTCAGTTTCAGATCTTTTCTTTTCTGTCCCATCTTATTCATATCTAACTTTATTAATCGATTTCATTTCAAGATTCATCGATTTCGGTCCCCAATTGTCCCACTAATTTGTACTTCCTTTTATGGTTTGTCCTTTCTGTTTTCTTCTTTCTTGAATTGTCATGTTTTAGTGCATAAAAATCTCATTTTTAGCAGAAATACTCCGCCGGCTATACTCCGCCGGCTGCTCAGACACTGCCTCTACTTCTTTAGACATTACTTAGAAAAATTAATTAAATATTCTGTAGAAAAGAAGATATTTATTCCACTCTTCTTCTTCTTCTTCTTCCCCTCTCTCTCTTTCCCTTTCTCTCTCCCCCCTCCCTTGGGTGTGTGGGTGCATCTATTTCTTTGGACAGGTGCAACTTCTTCCCAGCGAGGACACACTATTTTTCGGTGTGTTCAGATTGCCGTCAAGTTTCGTAAATTCTGGCGACTTCCGAACAGCTTTCCGATGGGACACAACAGGGCTTGCTAGTGCTCGTGAGCAGATCCGACACGCTTCAGGAAAACTTACTCCAGGTTCTTTTGTTCTATATCTGGTACTCGTGGTATCGGTATTTTTATTGTATTTTTTCTACTCGCGGGAGTGTACCTCCCATTTTCTAGTTTTCCTTTGTTGTGTGAGTTAAATTGCTGACATCTTACCTCATACTAGCTTATTTACCGTATTAGTGTGTCTATTGTTGCAACTTGTATTCTTCTGGTTTGGTTTGTTGCCTTGTGTGATAGTGATTCCCCTTACTCTGCCGTAGGTAGAGTGGCTGTGGTCTGGGATGGTCGAGTAAGGTCATGTCCTCAGGGGGAACGGGGGGTGGGTGGGAGGTAGGGCAGGGTTTAGGCGGTGGGGCGGGAGGCAAGGGAGGTAAAGGGAACAAGGGTGTCTGTAGGTTGACAATTCGGTCATGGAACGTAGGTACATTGACGGGTAAATCTATAGAGTTGGTGAAGATCCTCTAGAAGAGGAGGGTCAATATAGTGTGTGTCCAGGAGACAAGGTGGGTAGGGTCGAGGGTGAGGGACGTAGACGGGTATAAACTTTGGTACTTAGGAGTCCAGAAAGGTAAGAATGGAGTGGGCATCTTGGTGGATAGGGAACTTAGAGAGTCTGTGGTTGAGGTTAGATGAGTGAATGATAGATTGATGACTATTAAGTTGGTGGTTGGAGAGTTCACCCTAAACATCGTTAGCGCCTATGCGCCACATGTGGGCCTAGATGAGGAGGTTAAACGGTGCTTCTGGAAGGGTTAGATGAGATTGTGCGCCAGGTTCTGCCTGCTGAGAAGCTCTTCATATGAGGGCATTTCAATGGGCATATTGGGTCGACCACAGGTGGTTATGGCAAGGTGCATGGAGGCTTTGGTTTTGGGGAGAGTAACGGAGGAGGTACATCGTTGTTGGACTTCGCTAAGGATTTTGGATTGGTGATTGCGAACTCTAGCTTTCAGAAGAGGGAGGGGCATTTTGTTACTTTTCAAAATGCGGTGGTGAAGACCCAGATTGACTATCTCCTCCTCAAGAGGGGTGACAGAGGGTTGTACAAGGATTGCAAGGTGATTCCGGGTGAGATACTTGCGACGCAGCATAGGCTATTGGTGATGGACGTTGGTATTATGTTAAAAAGGTGGAAAAGGTCTACTCGAGGAAGACCGAGAATCAAGTGGGGAGCCTTAACTAAGGATAAAGCCCAAGCGTTGGAGGGGCGGTTATCGGCTATGGGAGCTTGGAGGAGCAGTAGTGACGCAAGCACTATGTGGTCAACGACAGCAGACTGTATTAGGGAGGCTGCGAGAGAGGTGTTAGGGATTTCGACGGGCGTCTCTGGTGGGCACAAAGGAGACTGGTGGTGGAATGAAGTGGTCCAAGGTAAAGTGGAAGCAAAGAAGGCGGCGTACCTGAAGTTAGTGGGGAGAATAGGTGAGGAGGAGAGGCAAGTGTGCATGGATAGGTATAAGTCAGCTAGGAAGGAGGCTAAGCTGGCGGTCACAAAGGCTAAGACTGCGGCTTATGGTTGTATGTACGAGGAATTGGGGAAAAAACGTGGGGAGAAGAAGTTATTCCGGCTGGCCAAGTTGAGAGAGAGGAAGGCTCGGGATTTGGACCAAGTAAGATGCATCAAGGACGAAGATGGTAGAGTATTGATGGAAGATGCCTAGATTAATAGGAGATGGCAGACTTACTTTCATAAACTTCTGAATGAAAAAGGGGATCGGGATATTGTGCTAGGCAAATTGGAGCATTCCGAGAGTCACCGTGACTTTGGGTACTGCAGGCGTATCGAGGTTGAGAAGGTCGTGGGAGCTATGCGTACGATGAGTAGGGGCAGAGCGACCGGGCCAGATGAGATTCCGGTGGAATTTGGGAAGTGTGTGGGGAGAGTAGGTTTGGAGTGGTTGACTAGGTTGTTTAATATTTTTTTTAAGGGGAAAGGGATGCCGGATGAGTGGAGGTGGAGTATGGTGGTTCCATTGTATAAGAACAAAGGTGATATCCAGAGTTGTAACAATTACAGGGGTATCAAATTACTGAGTCACACCATGAAAGCGTGGGAGAGGGTGAGGATGGCAGTGCCTGTATCCGACAACCAGTTCGGGTTCATGCCGGGTTGTTCGACTACAGAAGCTATACACCTTGTTAGAAGGTTGGTGGAACTATACATAGAGAGGAAGAAGGATCTGTACATGGTGTTTATTGACCTAGAGAAAGCGTATGACAAGGTTCCTAGAGAAATTCTCTGGAGATGCCTGGAGGCAAAAGGTGTGTCAGTTCCCTACATTATGGCGATTAAGGACATGTATGATGTGGCTAAGACTCGGGTTAGGACAATAGGAGGTGTTTCTGAGCATTTTCCGGTTGTAATGGGGTTACACCAAGGTTCTGCGCTCAGTCCATTCTTATTCGCCATGGTGATGGACACGTTAACACACCATATTCAAGGGGATGTGCCATGGTGTATGCTATTCGCCGATGACATAGTTCTGATTGATGAGTCGCGAGCCGGTGTTAATGAGAGGCTGGAGTTTTGGAGACAGGCTCTTAAGTCTAAGAGTTTCATGCTGAGCAGGACAAAGACGGAATACCTGGAGTGTAAGTTCAGCGCTCAGCCAGGGGAAGTAGGCGTGGATGTGAGGCTTGATTCGCAGGTCATCCCGAGTAGAGGCAGCTTCAAGTACCTTGGTTCGGTTATCCAGGGGAGAGGGGAGATCGACGAGGATGTCACACACCGTATTGGGGTATGATGGATGAAGTGGAGGTTAGCATCTGGAGTCCTGTGTGACAAGAGAGTGCCACCGATACTCAAAGGTAAATTTTATAAAGCGGTGGTTAGACCGGCCATGATGTATGGGGCCGAGTGTTGGCCCGTTAAGAACTTACATATCCAGAAGATGAAAGTAGCAGAAATTAGGATATTGCGGTGGATGTGCGAGCACACTAGGATATATAAGATTAGGAATGGTGATATTCAGGAGAAGGTACATGTGGCTCCCATTGATGACAAGATGCGGAAAGCGAGGCTTAGATGGTTCGGATATGTTCAGAGAAGAAGCCAGATGCTCCGGTACGGAGGTGTGAGCAGCTGGTTGCGGAGGGCACGAGAAGAGGTAGAGGGCGGCCTAAGAAGTATTGGGGAGAGGTGGTCAGGCAGGATATGGCGAGGATCCAGATTTTTGAGGACATGACACTTGATAGGAAGATGTGGAGGTCGAGTATTAGAGTTGTAGGTTAGGAGGTAGTTGAGTCGTGCCTTACTTCGTACCATGTTGGGACTAGCCATGTAGGGTTTTTCTCTAAGATAACTAGTGGGAATGTTGTGGCTTACTATTTTGCTTTTCAGTGCATGTCCTATTTACTAGCTATCGCTTTTGCTTTACATCTTTCTTCTAGATTTTATGGTGTTCCTATTTTTCTTATGACTATCATGGTGATACTAATATTTACTAATATTGTCTCCATTTGCTTTGCATCTTTCTTCTGGATTTCATGGTGTTCCTATTTATCCTATGATTGTTGTTGTGATACTAATATTGTCTCCCTTTTTGCCCTTTTATCTTTTTTTCTTTGAGCTGAGGGTCTATCGGAAACAGCCTCTCTACTCCTTCAGGGTAGGGGTAAGGTCTGCGTACACACTATCCTCTCCATACCCCATTAGTGGTATTTTACTGGGTTGTTATTGTTGTTCTTTATTGATTCTGCTACATATTTGGAATTTGGTTTTGGTCAGTGGAAAATTGTGATATGAATTGTTGTATTGTGTTGTGGTTTAAACACTCTCCTTGATGTTATTTATGCTTCCTACCTTGCTTGTTAATGATATACATGTGCTTGGTAAGGAAGAGTGTAAAGCACGAAGGGTGATGTCATGCCATTTGAGAGTGTAAAGCACGAAGGGTGATGCCGTGCCATTTGAGAGTGTAAAGCACGAAGGGTGATGCCGTGCCATTTCATTTATATTATCAGGTGGGGATGTGAGTAAAAGCAGGAAGGGTGATGTCGTGCAATTATTTTTATATTATCATATATTCATGGCACGAAGGGTGTTTCCGTGCAGGCGAGGACGAGATACATACATTATATTGTGATATCATTTTGTTGTGTATACATTTATGCCTTTATCTTGAGATGTTATTGTGCACCTTTGTTTTCTATGTGACTTGTAGTCGTTGTTGCTTCCTGTGTGCCTCCACTTTATTTCTTTTATTGTTATTTGCATTTCTCCCACCTAGTTGGTACTGTTATATGTACGCACGGTGAGAAAGATATAAATGCAGGAAGGGTGTTACCGTACCAATTGATTTGATCTACATATATGCATTGGGTGAGAATGAGACAAGTGCACGAAGGTATGGCCGTGCCATTTAATCTGATACGCTGAATATATTTCTCATGCCATGAAAGTTAAATGAGGTGTCACAAGGTGACTTTTATTTGAAAAAACTATATTTGAATGATATTTACTTGAAAGAATTATATTTGAAGGATATTTACTTGAAAGAATTATATTAGAAAGATATTTATTTGAAAGAATTATATTACAAATATATTTACTGCAAATAAGTATATTTGAAAGATATTTACTTGAAAGAATTATATTGGAAGGATATTTACTTGAAAGAATTCTATTAGAAAGATATTTACCTATTACCTTGCTGTTTAAATCACTGGTTGAATTGTGTTGCTATCACTGCTATTTGTTTTCTATTATTTTGTATATCATATTGCACAAATTATTAGATTAGTGAGTGTCTTGACTGTACCTCGTCTCTTCTCCACTGAGGTTAGTCTTGATACTTACTGGGTACCGACCGTGGTGTACTCATACTACACTTCTGCACATTTTTGTGCAGAGCCAGGTATTGGAGATATCGGACTCGAACAGAGTTAGAGTGGGATCGCAAGGATTCAAGGTAGAGCTGCTTGGTCGATGCAGTTCCTTGGAGTCTTTCCATTTTATTGTATTGTTATTTATTATTCAAACAATATTGAGTATTCGATACTTGCGATCCTTTCATGTATTCAATTAGAGTTCGTGGCTCAGTACTACCAGTCTTGGGAGGTTTTGAAAATTATTTCAAACTTTTGGTTTCGACACGTGTATTAAATTATATCTTTAAAAAAATGGCTTGAATTATGATTATAATCGGCTTACTTAGTCTTAGAGACTAAGTTCCATCACGACGCTTGTGGTGGGACTTTTGGGTCGTGACACCACCTGAAGTATTTGCAAGAAATATTTGACATCGTGAGGGAGCATAATATGAAGTTTAACCCCGAGAAGTGTGCATTCAGGGTTAGTTCAGGTAAGTTCTGAACTACTCAAAAAGGGGAATTGAGGTAAATATCGATAAAATTAAAGCCATATAGGACATCCCGAATCAATTGTCTAACGTAAAAGAAGTCCAGAGGCTCACAGGGAGATTGGCAGCTTTGAGCAGGTTCATTTCTCGTTCATCAAAAAAATGTCATCGCTTCTTCGCACTACTCAAAAAGAAAAACAATTTCGAATGGACAATAGAGTGTCAGCAAGCCTTGAAGGAGTTAAAAAAATATTTTCCAAGCCCTCCGTTGCTCTCAAAACCAAAAGAAGGTGAAACGTTGCTAATGTACCTCGCGGTTTCAGAAGTTGCGGTAAGTGCAGATTTAGTCCGAGAGGACGAAGGTACACAATCTCCAATTTATTACGTTAGCAAAATTTTAACGAGAGCAGAAACTTTCTACCCATATCTGGAAAAGCTGGCCTTAGCTCTTGTAGTCGCCGCCCGGAAGTTGAGGCCCTTCTTTCAATGCCACCCGATAGCTGTGTTGACTACTTTCCCTCTGAGGAATATCCTCCATAAACCCGAGTTCTCGGGTAGATTGGCCAAATGGGCCGTCAGAATGAGCGAATTCGATATAGAATATAAATCGAGGACTGCAATAAAGTCGCAAGTATTGACTGACTTCGTGGCCGATTTCAGTCCGGGACTATTGCCTCTGGCTGCCAAAGAGGTAATAATGGTGTCAGAATCGACATCAGGAGTTTGGACCTTATTTAGGGATGAAGCTTCAAACGTAAAAGGGTCCGGGCTCGGAATGGTCTTGACTATGCCTTCGGGGGAAACTTTAAGGCAAACCATCATAATGATTCCTTTAACTAACACTGAAGCAGAGTACGAAGCTTTGATTGCATGGCTCGAATTGGCCTGGGGACTTGTCTCTAAAATCATCGAAATCAAATGTTATTCGCAGTTGGTGGTGAATCAGGTGTACAGAATTTTTGACACTAAAGAAGAACATATGCAGCAATATGTAGTAAAAGTTCAGGCTTTATTGGCACGATTCCGAGAGTGGTCAATTACTCATGTCCCGAGGAAAGACAACGTGAAAGCAGATGCATTAGCAAATTTGGGCTCATCGACAGAAATCCAGGGATTAGAATCAGGGACGGTAGTACAAATGATGAACCTCAGTCTTAGACATAGATTACTATGAGGTAAATTCGACTAGTTTGGTCTAGGACTGGAGAAACAAAATAATCGATTATCTCGAGCATGGAAAGTTGCCAGAAGACCCCAAAGCATCAAGAACATTGCGCGCCAAAGCTGCACGTTATAGCTTCAAAAAATGCCAATTGTACAGAAAATCCTTTCAAGGCCCGTTGGCCTAGTTCTTAGGAGCATCAGAAGCTAACTATGTCATGTGAGAAGTCCATGAAGGGATATGTGGCAACCACTCGGGTGCAGATTCTTTGGTGCTGAAATTAGTTCGGGCAGGATATTACTGGCTCCGTATGGAACAAGATACTAAAGACTTCGTACGAAAATGTGATAAGTGCCAACGCTACGCACCACTAGTGCATCAACCGGCAGAACCCCTACATTCAGTTCTGTCCCCATGGCTGTTCATTATGTGGGGAATGGACATCGTCGGACCGCTACAAACGGCTCCTGGAAAGGTAAGGTTTCTTTAAATTTTGACTGACTATTTTTCTAAATGGGTGGAAGCAGGTCCTTATTAGAAGATTGGAGAACACGAAGTGATCAACTTCTTGTGGGAAAATATAAAATTTATAGGTTTGGGATACCAAAAGAGATTGCATGCGGCAATGAGCCGCAGTTTATCGGCGTAAAAGTTACAAAGCTCCTTGAAGATTTGAAGATAAAGAGGATTACCTCTTCACCTTATCATCCGAGCAGCGCAAATCGTCAAGCAGAGTCAACAAAAAAAGTGATTATACAAAGTCTAAAGAAAAGGTTGGAAGCAGCAAAAGGCAACTGGCCCGAACAATTACCTGGGGTTCTATGGGCCTACTGAACAGCGGCCAAGTCAGGCATGGGAGAAACCCCTTTTTTTCCTTGTGTATGATGCAGAAGCTTTGATACCAGTGGAAGTAGGTGAACCAACTTTAAGGTATTTCCAGGCGAACGAAGAATCAAACAACGAAGCAATGCTAATCAACTTGGAGCTGCTCGAGGAATGCAGGGAATTGGCGTATGTTAGAATGGCTGCTCTTGGAGCGATATTATAATCGAAGAGCCAATCTCCGTTATTTCAAAGTAGGAGACTTGTTCTTGAGGAAGGTAAGTCAAAACACCCGGGAACTCAATGCGGGCAAGTTAGGCCCAACATGGGAAGACCCTTACCGGGTTTCAGATATCACTGGGAAAGGATCATACGAGTTGGAGAACCATAACAGAGATAAATTTTCCAACAACTGGAACGTGACTCACCTCAAAAGATATTACTGATGACAAACAACAGTCAAACGGAAAGTATGTGTTACACTCTTTTTCCCTTCGATCAGTTTTTGTCCCAATTGGGTTTTTCTTGCAAGGTTTTTAATGAGGCAACGACGGAAAGCATACTACGAAGATAGAAGTGATAAGACCTTTCATAACAAGGAAAATGAACAAGTTTCCACTCGGAGATGATTAGATAATCTTTGCTTCGATAGCAAATTCCCACTGGGAAGTTAAGTGTCACGACCCAAAATCCCGCCACAGGCGTCATGATGGCACTTAGTCTCTAAGACTAGGTAAGCCGATTATAATAACAATTCAAGCCATTTTTTTAAATAGATAATCGAAACCAACAGCGGAAATAATTACAAATATAACAACCTCCCAAGACTGGTAATACTGAGTCACGAGCTCTAACTAAATACATGAAATGATCTCAAGGATCGAATACCCAATACTGTTTGATTAATAATTAACAGTATAATAAAATAAAAAGACTTCAAGGGACTGTAACGACCAAGCAGCTCTACCTTGAATCCTTGCGATCACACTATAACTTTGTCCTAGTCCGATAGCTCCAATACCTGGCTCTGCGCAAAAATGTTCACAAGTGTATTTTGAGTACACCATAGTCGGTACACAGTAAGTATCAAGACTAACCTCAGTAGAGTAGTGACGAGGTACAGTCAAGACACTCACTAGTCTAATAACTCGTGCAATATATTATACAAAAAAAAATATGAAACAAATAACAATAATGGCAACACTAATCAACTAGTGATATACACAATAGGGCAATAAGAACACCATTAATATTTCTCAACAAATAATAAGTACAAGTACACCCAATTAATCAAGTCCTTCAAGTATAAATCTTTCGCCTAAATGCTTCTCAAATAATAATCTTCAGGATATAATGCTTTCCAATAAATATATTTCGGATATACTCCCTTCAAATAAATATCTTTCAAACATAATCCTTTCAAATAAATCTCTTTCAAATATATTCCTTCAAATAAATCTCTTTCAAATATAACTCCTTCAAATAAATATCTTTCGAATAGAAGTCACCATATGACACCTCATCTCAAAATCATAAAATACGGGCCTCAGGCCACTTTCATTTTTTCACGGCACCTCATGCCAATTTCTCTTTCAAAACCGCACGGACAACTCACGTGCCAAATATTATCATCATTTAACCACGGCACCTCGTGCCCACATTTCATATCACAACTGTACGGACAATTCACGTGCCAATATTATCATTATTTACTCACGGCACTTCGTGCCCACATTTCATATAACAACTGTATAGACAACTCACGTGCCAATATCATCATTATTTACTCACGGCACCTCGTGCCCACATTTCATATCACAACTGCACGAACAGTTCACGTGCCAATATCATCATTATTTACTCACGACACCTCGTGCCCTTATTTTATTTCATAATCCGCCTGGCAATAATCATAGGCTCCCAATTTCAATATAGATCAGACCACTATTAATTTTCCAACAACAAGACAAATTGCACAAGGTATAAAAATAAACACAGGGAAAATCACAACATCACATGAAAATTACCAATGCAATAACCCCACATCATCACTTATCATCCCTCACAATAGCCACCATTATCTCTCATATAGACACCTTTATCACTCCTATAATAGCCTTCCTTATTCCTCCGCCCTGACAATATTAATAGCCACCCTTATCGCTCCTATAGCCACCCCTATCTCTCCTATAGCCACCCTTATTGCTCCGCACAGACAATATCCCAACACACATAACAACGATAAAATACCACCATTATACCCACATAATATCAACAGTGAAATGCCACCCTTATATCCTCAAAATAATAACTCAAATAACACAACAATTTACACATAATATTATCACGGCAACATAATAAAATGAATTCATATCACAATTTGCCCAATGGCCACAACCAATTCCAAAGATATAACAAAATCAATTAATTTCACAACAAATAGCCCAAGGCTCAACACAATGTGTATAAAATCTCAAAACAACAACAGAGATGGAAAATACTCGGTATAGGGCAACACCTTCATTAATCCAAATTCTTGATAATTATATAACGCCTCGGTTTAAACTTATTTCATTATTTATTTGGAGATGGAAAATCCATAGTATAATTATTTTCAGGAAATATCAAATCACCAAACTCATGGAATTCACATAAATATACAAGCAATAACCACATCAAATTGTCATACAAAAACGAATTGAGACATGGCAAATAGATGATTTAATAAATGCCAACAATTATCCAATTTACTACACAATATGCCTAAGACTTTAACCCAATCAATTTTGCACATATAAGCCCGAGTACGTACTCGTCACCTCGCATACACAACTTTTCACATTTCACAAATGGCACATAAGACTCGATGCCTAAGAGGTAATTCCCCCACTCAAGGTTAGACAAGATACTGACTTTTTTTTGAAGTTAGGCCGATATTCCAAAATTGCCTTCTTACGTGAATTGACCTCCGGATAGCTCACAAATTAATTCAATCCAGTCAATACTAATTATAGAAATTAATTCATATGAAAATACTAATTTTTCAACAAAATCAAATTTAACTCAAAAATCGCCTGTGGGGGCCATGTCTTGGAATCCGACGAAACTCACAAAATCCGACAACTTATTCAAATACGAGTCCACCCATACCAATTTTATCAAATTTTGATAATAATTTGACCTCCAAATCTAAAAATTTTGTTCTTGACAAGTTTTGCAAAAATCTTGATTTCTTCCATTTAAATCCGAAATAAATGATGAATATAACTATGCATCTATGAAATATAATCACTTTTGGATATAGGACACTTAACCAAGTCGAAATCGTGAAGCAATACTCAAAATCGCCCAAGAACCGTGCTCCAAAAATCCAAAACGAAATGAAGGGAATGACCTTTTTTGGTTCTTAAGTTTCTGCCCATCAGTCACTGAAAGCCCATTTTCCGTCACTAAAAGTCCATTTTTCGTCACTAAAAGTCTACACCAGAACTTGCTTGCACCAGCAGTTATTTTTTTCACTAAAAAGCTCTAACTCCATCATACGAACTTCATTATTTGCTCAACGTGATACCAATTTCGCTCGTTAAACAATTAACTCATATTTTGCGCTAAAAACCCAATCGCGACTTGATGAAATTTGACCAAACTTTCCAAATCACTCCTATATTTCATTATTAAAATCCCAGAAGTGTCGAAATCAAATTTCGATCTCTAGAACTAAAAATGGACCTTTGGATCATTACATTCTTATGGTGAAAACATCGAACTCTTCAAAAATTCTTCCCTGACAGCCTGCAGTGTATCAACCATAACTTCTTTTACTCAACTCTAACTATCAAACAGTTTAAATTTCTGAAACCTAGATACATAGGGCTACAACTTTTATGTTTTGCTCATCGCCCAACTCCTTATAGATTGCAAGATATAAGCTCCCAAAGTCAGCCTTGTGCAACAGAAATTTCTTTCGATGCACACTGCTGTAGCCAAAATCTGCAGTACCAGCTTTAGTCAATCAATCATAACCTTTTGTACAAATGTCCTAATGATGAATGGTTTATGATTCTAGAAACTAGAATGACAGGGCTACAACTTTCATGTTTTGATAATTTTTATATTCCTTATAGATTTTGAGATATAAGCCTCCAAAGTCCGCTCTGCGCATCAGAAATTTCGCACATTGCTATCAAAAAACCAGCGGTTAAAAATGATCTGAAACCACTCCAGGACCTCGGGACCTCAACCCAATACACCAACAAGTCCTAAAATATCATATGAACTTGGTTGAAACCTCAAATCACATAAAACAACGCTACAATCATGAATCATACCCCCAATTCAAGCTTAAAGAACTTAAGAATTTCCAACTTCTCCATTTAATGCCGAAACCTAACCAATCAATTCCGATTGACCTCAAATTTTGCACACAAGTCATAAATGACATAACGAATCTATGAAAATTTTCAGAACTGGATTCCGACTCCGATATCAAAAAGTCAACTCCCCGGTCAAACTTCCCAAAAATTCAACTTTCGCCATTTCAAGCAAACATTCACTACGGACTTCCAAATAATTTTTCAGATACGCTCCTAAGTCCAAAACCACCATATGGAGCTATTGGAATGATCAAAACTCCATTTCGGAGTCGTTTACACACAATTCACCATCCTGTCAATTATTTCAACTTAAGCTTCCAAAATAAAAATTGTTCTTTCAATTAAATTCTGAATCATCCGAATATCAAACTTGACCACCTTCGTAAGTCATAATACACATTTCAAAGTTGCTTGAGACCTTAAGCCACCGAACGGAATGTAAATTCTTAAAACAATAAGTCGGTTCATTACATTAAGTTTGCTACCGAACGGAGGTTACCCGACCGTTCACGAGCACAAACTACTAGAGGACTATTAGGTATACTTTTGCTCGATAACATGGGTTCCTAAGGGGAAACAAGATATGTTTCCAAGTGAAGGATTGCCTAGGAATTCATTGGTGAGATCTTCGAATATACAAGACATCCAGTGTTCCAATTCGTATTCTTCTCATTCGAACACTAGGGGGGGGGTGATATGAGAATATGGTAACACTGAATGTCACTTCAACTGGGGAACGAAAATCCGAGAATAGAATACATCATCGGGACCGGGGACTGCGCAGCCAGCCCCATGAAACAAGTTGTTCAAGATAGCCACAAGTCATGGCAATTTCTTTTCTGCATAGCAAATGCTTATGTACTTTCGAAAATATAAGGAATTAAATGAAATGAAATCCTTTTGTTTTAATCTTGTTTCTTGTCTGAATGATGAGTTAATTTTGCCATTTGAAAGTTAAACAAGTACTTCAAATATTAGTGCCATAATGAACAAGAGGCGTCCTCTAATATAAAAATCCTTACGTTAAAGGGTTGGTTCTGGAAGAATCGATGCCCGGAATCTAGAATGTCATCGGGGAAAAATACACCCGAAGCCGCATATGAAAAAGACGCAAAAAGTAAACTTGCGCAAATACTCATGGAAACCCCCACGAAAAAGGGATAACACTCAGAACCAAAGTGCTTGGAAGAAAAAGCATCCGAGATTACACATAATAAAGTGTGAACAGAACAACATGTGCAGAATACTTGAGCAAGTATGAAAGTTAAATACTTGCATGAATATTCGAACGAAAGTAAGACTCAAACAATATTTGAGAAAAAATATGCTTTTATTTACAAGGATAGATCAAAATGATAAAGGTACAAAATAGAAAAAGAAAGAGAATGCTAAACTGTAGCGTCTCCGGAATCAGGAGGAAGATAAGTATCCGCATCCCCGGGAGTAGTAGAAGGTTCCACCGATGACTCAACATTTTCCCCAGCTTGGTCTTCAGCATCATCGCCTTCCGATCTTTCTTCAGTTTTTGAAAACTCAAAATCGGAATCAGAAGAACCTAGAGCGTCAGACTACGCCAGGAGTCCATTTTTTGCAGCCAACTCAAGCTCTCGTGCCTTAGCAATTTCGGCATCAATGTCAATGATACCAGTCTTGGCCTCTTCCATGGTTTTTCTCCTCATGCTATACATGGAATTAGTTTTTTCAATAATGAGGGAAGCCGCTCAGCGCTTGAGTTCTTCTTTGAGTTGAGTAACTTTGGCGAAAAGGTTTTCCCGGGCGGACCTAGCAGATTTGAGACTGACGTCGAGCTGACAGACAGTTGAACTAAAAAGCCTATTATGCTCGATAGTTTTTTTGTACTTCTCTTCTAGCAGGGCATGTTTTGCCACAACAACAGCTAGCTCTTCACTTTTGGAGTTTAACGCTGCCTCCAAGTTAATCGCTCTTTCAGCAGAGGCAGCCTCACGATCGGTTGCAGCAAGAACAACAGTCTGGACTTCTATCCATTTAGCCTTGGCTTTATCAAATCTAACCCCCAACAACCCAATTTCTTGGCTAAGGGTTACCACTTCTTGCTCACTTTGCTGCAAATGAACCTCCAAAACAACAGCCTATATAGCCTTGGTTTCTAGTTTCGAGAGACGGAGAACAGTCTAGTCCCGTTCCGCTAAACGTTGATCCCATTCAGAAGTAAATTCTTCCTTCTCACGAATCAGCCTTTGAAGGCCCTGAGAAGCAAGAAAGTTGGCCAATAAAACAAGAAGAGGTAAAACTTAGAATACATTTGTTCAAAAGTAGAAGAAATAATAGAAGAAGAAAGGGACGTATAGCTGCGGCGTTATGCATAGCATTGTTTAACAAACACTCCCCCGAGAGTGTCTGAATCTTCTCCTAGTCTTTTTCTGAAGCCAAAGGCTTCAGATAGTTAGCAAGCTCTACTAGCCTCGAAAGCAAGTTGCACCTGGTGGAGACCGAAAGGTTAACACTCCTTCTTCATGGTCAGGTGAGGCTGATAGAGATAATGTAGCAACCGTTGTTGGAAGAGTGGATTAAGATGGAAATGATGTAGCAGTTGGTGGTGGTGGTGAAGGTGGAGATGAAGCTGATGGAGTTGAAGAGTGAGAAGCAGCTGCATCAAATGCAGTGTTGGTTGTTTGATACTCGCCAACCAAAGATGGCACGGGCCCGTTACTTAGCCTTGCGGTACCAGTTACAGTAATTGGGGCCCGAAAGCTGGAGTTAGCATATTCAACTAAATCAGATTCTCCCTAAAGTGCTAAGACGTCATCGTTAGTTGGTGCAATTGTCCTCAACATGTCGAGCATCTTGCTGAGATGATGAGGATCGTATCCTTCTGTAACGACTCGACAGGTCATTTTGAGCTCTAGTGCATCATTCGGCGGTTTGGGGCCATGAGCAGCTTCACTTAAGGTATTATGACGTGTACGCGTGCTCGGAATTTAATTTTGGAAAGTTCGGAGTTGATTTGGAAAGAAAATTCTAACTTTGGAAGCTTTAAGTTGAAAGAATTGACCAAGGTTTGATTTTTGAGTAAACGACCTCAGAATCGGGATTGGAAGGTTCCAACATGTTCATTAAGCCTGAATTGGGGTACGGTTCATGATTTCGATGTTGTTTGATGTGATTTGAGGCCTTGAGCAGGTCTGTGTTATATTATGGGACTGGTTTGTGTGTTTGGACGGGGTCCCGGGGGCCTCGGGTGTGTTTTAGGGTGGTTTTGGACCAAATTGGAGCTGTTTTGGACTGTTATTACTGGTTTCTGGTTTCCTTCTTCATGAACGTGAAAGAAGTCCCGCGTTCGCGAAGAGGAATTTATGGGGCTGCTGGGTTTGGCCTTCGCGAATGCGAGGCAAGAACTGGACAAACCTTCGCGAACGCAGCCAAGGCGACGTGAACGTGAAGAGGAAAGGAGGGAGCTGGGCCTAAGGCCATTTGGACTACACGAACATGTAGAGGGGTACGCGAACGCGAAGGTGCGGGTCAGCTGGCCGCGAAGAGAGATTTCTAGGCAGTGAGTTGTTTTAAAATGGGATTTTGGCCATTTTCACTTCATTTCCTCCATGGGAGCCGCCGGTCTTGGAGCGATTTTGGAGCTCTATCTTCATCATCTATGTCAAGGTAAGTGATTCCCACCTATAGCAAGTTAAATACTTGGATTATATATGGATTTAGACATGAACATTTGTAGAAATTTGGATTTTGAAGAAAAACCTAGAAATTGGTATTTTTTGAATTTGACCACGAAATTGGGCATGAAATTAAGAATAAATTATATATTTGAGTTCGTAGTGCTATGGGTAAGATTTATCTTCGAAAAGTTTCAGAATCCGGGCACGTGGCCCGAGAGTTATTTTATCGACTTTTCAAGCGAAGTTAGAAATTGTTATAAATTAAATTATAATAAGTATTAGGGTGCATATATATGGATTTGCACGTTTATTGACTAGTTTTGGAGAGTTGGGCATCAGTTTGAGTTATTGGAAGGGCTTGAGCGCCGGTGATGGAACTTCGGAGCGAGGTAAGTCTCTTTTCTAACCTTGTAAGAGGGAATTTACCCCATAGGTGGAGTTAATTAATAAGTGTTTTTAATTGTGGGGGCTACGTACGCACGAAGTGACGAGAGTCCGTACATAGCTACTATTCCTATTTATGTCCGGGTAGTTTTAGGTTTACACCATGCTTTGTGGACACTGTTATTTGATTATATTTGTTAATTGTATCAAATGAAACTAAGTCAAGGATTTTAAGGATTTAAAAGCTTCAAGTTGAATTGTCTTTATTTTGAAAAGAATCAAGAAAGCGTTATGATTTATTGATAATTTTTATTTGATCGCGTCGCAAGTAAGATCCGCGAGCGGGGTTGACAAATGAAACTAAGTCAAGGATTTCAATGATTTAAAAGCTTCAAGTGGAATTGTCTTTATTTTTAAAATTATCAAGAAAGAGTTATGCTTTATTGATAATTTATATTTGACTGCGTCGCAAGTATGATCCACGAGCGGGGTTATCAAATGAAACTAAGTCGAGGATTTTAAGGATTTAAAAGCTTCAAGTGGAATTGGCTTTATTTTGAAAAGAATCAAGAAAGAGTTATGATTTATTGATAATTTATATTTGACCGCGTCGCAAGTATGATCCGCGAGCGGGGTTATCAAATTAAACTAAGTCGAGGATTTTAAGGATTTAAAAGTTTCAAGTGGAATTGTCTTTATTTTTAAAATAATCAAGAAAGAGTTCTGATTTATTGATAATTTATATTTGACCACGTCGCATGTATGATCCACGAGCGGGGTAATAGATGCATCTATGGTTTATGTCGTTCGACCCTCAGTAATACATAATTTATATTTATGTTGGATCGGGCCGAACGTCGTCGGTGGAATTTTGTGTGTGATAATAGAACTGAAAGTCCCTTTTATAATTAGTATAAATTCATTATTTGAAAGATTATTTGTTTTAAATGAAGTGAGTGATCTGGGTTCTTAAATATGGTGAAGAATTGTTCAGTTATTTGTTGTTCTGAGTTTTATTGTTAAATATATCATGCTTAATTAGAACTTCATATTATCATATTTTTGGCCCTTAGTAAGTGTCGAAGTCGACCCCTCGTCACTAGTTTTTCGAGGTAAGGCGGGATACTTTTTGGGTACGCGTTGATCTACGTACTCATGCTACACTTGCTGCACATTTCTGTGCAGGTGCATATATGTCTAATGGCCTTGTAGGCGTAGAGGCGCGGTTATTGCGGGAACTTAGGTGAGTTGCATTCCACGTTATGAGTTTACAACCAACAGAGTCTCCTTCAGAGTATTTATATTTTCCTGTCCAATTTGAATTTCGGACTGATGTTGTATTTTATTTTATATTCCTAGTTGATACTCACGCACTTGTGACACGAGGTTTTGGGCGATTATGGGTTGCATTGTATTGGAATTTTTAAAGATATTATTATTTATTTGTAAACTCCATCCTTTACTATTTTATTGAAGGAAATATGATTTCAGAAATATTAAAAATGAGAACCAAAATAAGTATTTATTTTTGGATTGTCTGACCGCGGTGTCCGGCACCATCCCGACCTGTAATGGATTTTGGGTCGTGACAACATGGTATCAGAGCACTAGATTCACTTAGGTCTCACGAGTCGTGAGCGAGTCTAGTAGAGTCTTGCGGATTGGTACGGAGACGTCTGTACTTATCTTCGAGAGGCTACAGGACTGTTAGTAACACTTCCCTTCTTGATTCCTCATTGTGCGATTCGATTCCTTTGAGTCTTATGCATTCATTCCCTTCCTATTCAGTCTTATGTGACGTGAAGCGCTTGTTATAAATTGAGAATTGAGGGATTTTAATGGTACTACAAATGTGGTACAGGATGTTTCTCCCTATGAATTTGATTGGGCTATTGTCGTCGCCTCACGGAAGGTTTTTGATTGGGCTATTGTCGTCCCTACGAACTCAGTATCATCATTTCCTAATGATTTGAGATTTGACATCGATTGTTATGAAGATTCGTGCATTGCTATCGCATCGTGTTTGTGTAAAGGTAGGATGATTGTCTATGCATCGAATCAGTGAATGACTTGGAAATGAGGTTTACTCAGTGCATGATTCAGAGATCCAGTATTTTATTTCCGGCGAAGGAAAGACAATCAGACTATGAATGTTCAGGTTTGGATTGATGGAGTAATGAGACTTGGTATTTCGAGCATGGTGGAATTTTCATCTGTGAAGTGGTGTCGTCGCCCTGGATTAAATGTGTTATGTTCGCCGGTTTTATGGTCTTCATAAATTTGCCTTTGGGCAGGGTGGTGTGAAATAGTGCCGGGGAAGAGGCTGTTAGAGATCGCAACGTGTGCTAATTCAGGACCTAATCGACGGTCCGGGTGTTGAGGGATCAAGGAAGATGATCTTCATAAAGGTTTAAAGTTGGTAGCGATCGATTGGTTCAAGTGCTACACAGGTAGATTTTGATTTAAGGCAACAACTAAGCAGCAAAGGATGAGGAAGAACATGTGGGAGGTGTCTTGCGGTGGTTAAATTTCTAGAAGGCCAAGTGTGAGAAATAGAAGTCGGGTAGTTGCTTAAAGGAGAGGGTTTGACCAAAGTGGGAGAGTGGCAGAGTAGCATATGGGTTCTGTGGTAGGATGACTATACGCCTTGGGAAAAGTTTAGAGTGATTTGGAACTCATGGCGGACAGTGACTAAGTCTACGAACTTAATTTGGAATATTGGTTGCTATACGAAGAAGGGTTGGATACGACGGAAAAGAATTGCATGATATGAAGAAGAATACAATATGACTTTTGATTGAAATGTATCGTCGCACGATTAATTCCTTCCACACGGCTGGAGGAGCGTTCGGACCCCTAGATCTCTCCCAACTATCATACCATAAAATTGCTAAATCCCGTAACCGATAAGAAGCCAACTCTACTGCCTCCGTATCACTAGCATGCATAACCCGCAATGTACAATGAACCTGATCAATAAATGTTTGCGGGTCCTCCTTGGGGTCTGATCCGGTAAACACTAGAGGGTCTAGATTAATAAAATCACGAACTCTCGCACTAACCGGTTTATCAGCAGCCTGGTATTTTGCCTCTGAGCCTGAGCAGCTACCAAGCTAGTCAACAACTGCACCGCACTGCGCATATCGTGGTTTGTAGTGCCAGACGGAGGAACTGGATGTACTGGGTGCCTCCTAATATCCTCTGGAGGAGACAGAGAGGTATGAGACGGCATCTCACTCTGAGGCTCACTTTGGCCTGCTATGGCTGGAGGCACCTGAATGTTACCCTCTCCCACAGCTGTATCAAGCCGTTTACTAATCGCTTGCTTCCTAGTCGAAGGCATCGCTAAAAGAAAACAAGGTGAATATTAGATATGAACACTTACGACTCAACTCTACGCACGATCTAGATTCAGGAAGAAGGTAACAACCCTAGATGTCACATAGCCTCCTGATTATAAATGTGGCGCGCTACACATCCATAATCAAAACTCTACTAGACACGGCTCATAGACAACCCCTAGGACAGACTTGCTCTGATACCAAGTTTGTCACGACCCAATTGGAGGGTCATGACTAGCACCCGGGCCATACTTGCCGAGCACCAACATACATTTTATCTAACCTTCCTTATTATCTTTAAGGGCCGACAAGATCAATATAAATGGTAGACATGGATCATGAACATCCAACAATGAAAGATAATGTCATGAACATACATAACATGGGATGACAAGACTGTCAAGAAACTATATATAAGGTACGAGCTACCATGAGTCGACACCTGTCTATGAGCCTCTAAAAGAACATAAGTGCTACAACATTGCCGGAACAGGGCGCCGACATACCCATAATGTCTATAACAAAAATGCATACCAAGACCATGGCATGTCCGGAGAAGGGATCTCGCCAATAACCGCTGAACTGGACAGCCTACTGTGGTGGGGGAGCTGTGTCTACCTGTCTATCAGGACCTGCAGCACGACATGCAGCGTCCACAAATAAAAGGGACGTCAGTACGAATAAAGTACTGAGTATGTAAGACAGGAAAGCATAAGTAAGAACAGTAATGTAAATAGGGATAGGGAATATACAACCTGTGACATCTGGGTACCTCTGAGGGCTACTGACATGAAACACATGATACATACATATATATACATAAACTTTTAAAACATACGCCTTTGTGGGCATCACCATCATCATATCGTACCCGGCCGTAATAGGCTCGGTAAAACGTACCCGGCCATCATAGGGCTCGGTAGAATCATACCCGGCCACGTGGAGCTCGGTAAAACCCAACTGATCAGTGGTTGCACAATAGGTGCCATACCCGGCCGACTATAGCGCGGCTCGGTAGAGTAAAATAGATACATATATATGATGCATGCTGGACTCATTGGAATCACATTTTGAACCTTTCGGAGTGACGTAAGGTCGGTATCCTTCGTACACGTTATTAGGATTAACTCTTCATCAAGAATCTTATAAGAATCAGGAACTACCAACAACATTGATAATATAAGAATAAGAGAAGTAACATCAATATCAATCGTTTCATAAGAAGGGCAGCAATGTAAGTACTGCTAGCTTCTAAGAGTAGAGTATCTTTGGGAGCTCGTTCATTACATTATGTACAATCGGATTCGTGCAAAAGAATGAAGGGGATAGCCTCACATACCTTGTATATACTGCCCAACCTCAAGCTATGCAAATGTCACGACTCCTTAGTCTACAATAAGAGAAATGACATTATCATTATCGTTTAAGCGTCGTAACTATTATGTATCGACCGCAACCTATTTTACCATGAAACGGACAGCACCTCCCCTATTTATATGACTTCCCACAAGTCAATACAATCACCAAACAGCCCAAACAACATCATTAATAATCATATTGAGCCTCCAAAACAGTCCACCAACCAACAACATTACTACCAAGCCTTTTGATATATATTTCACAAGTTCTAGCTTCAACGACTTAGCCGCAACTTGGATAATCTTAAATATATATATAGAGTAAGAGGTTAATTACCTTTAAACAGAAAGAACAACTCCAATTTGACCTTAATTTTCCACGAAATATCCCTTCAATTCTGCCACGAGAACAAGGAAGCGAAACTAGCAATTAATTCGGGTTTTTCGGCACTAGAATTACTTTAGAAGACTTGAAATCACCTAGGGTTGATATTAAAAACTTGAAGGTGTATTTACAGAACATAAAACACTTAAAACAACCTCCCACACGAGCTGGAACAACACAAAAATCAGCAACAACAAGAAGAACAAGAAACTTACTAGCGCCACGGGATTCCTGACATTTGATTTGTATTGTTTGCCCTTTGTTTGGGTCTTGGATCATGAGAGAACCTTGAGAGACTGTTTTTAGGGTTATAAGGTCTGAACATACTGAAAAATAATGACTTAAAACGGGGTTGAGGTATCATATATATATCCATATGTCTTAAACCGCCTATGTGGGCCCCATAGAGAGCAGCTTGGCGCACTCTCGCAAAAACGCGAATATCTCTCTATTCTGAGATCGTATCGACAAACGGTTTAATGCGTTGGAAACTAGACTCATAGATATTCAATTTGATAGGTAGATCATCCCATAATTCCAAGCACATTGGGAGAAAAATGCAGTAACATTTGACCTAAAGTTTAAGTAAAATTATAAACCTAAGTTGTGACAACTTTTATCGACTTTTGTTTCATAACTCGCTTGACTTCAAGACTTATAATACAGATATTATATGATTCAAATACATTAAAACAAGACCTCTTGGGACAGTTAATCACCTCTAGTGTTACCCAAAAATACGGGTTACAACATCCTTGATTCGTTTAACTTCAAATACTTGTTAACCACTCTTATACACCCTTGTATCGTTTAAGACCAATAGGATTAACTTCTTATCATCTCAAAGATAATCGCTTCTTGGATTTATGTCGACTAACTTACGATGTGATCTAAGCTACGCGAATTTGGGTTGTAACACCCTCTCCCCCTTAGGAACATTCGTCCTCGAATGTAAGGGTTTATGGGGTGTCTAACTCATTGTGGATTCCGACGGAGATTTCCGGCTGAGTTTGCCCTATAAAATGGACACTAGCCAAACTTGCAAGCAGTTAAACCTAACCTATGGCCTTACAAGACTATACAAAGCATTATGGATTTGTACATTATCTGCATATTACCATTTTGTATTAAAAAAAAGAGTATTCACAAGCTATTGCTTACCTCATAGAGCCGTTTCACCTTATAATGCGTCCTTCTTTCCCCCGACATCCTCGTTATCTTCACTCTGGAATAGGTAAGGGTATTTAGACTTCATCTCCTCTTCTACTTCCCATGTCATTTCTTCTATATTCTTGTTCCTCCATAATACTTTCACAGAAGCTACATCCTTTGTTCTCAGCTTGCGGACTTGTCGATCTAATATAGCCACTGGCACTTCATCATATGATAGATCCTTTGTAACTTGTACATCTTTGATAGGGACGACCCGAGAAGGGTCTCCAATACATTTCCTTAACATAGATACATGGAATACCGGGTGGACAAATTCCAATTCAGACGGCAATTCTAACTCGTAAGCAACCTGTCCAATTCGTCGAAGAATTTTGTACGGCCCAATATACCGCGGACTCAACTTACCCTTCTTCCCAAAACGCATAACACCCTTCATCGGCGAGATCTTCAGGAAAACCCAATCACCAACCTCAAATTCCAGATCACGACGTCGGACGTCGGAATAAGACTATTGCCTGCTTTGTGCCGTCCTCAGTCGCTCTTGTATTATTTTCACCTTCTCAATGGCTTGGTGAATCAAATCTGGCCCATATAATTCTGTCTCACCGACTTCAAACCATCCAACTGGTGATCTACATCTCCTCCCGTACAGTGCCTCATACGGGGCCATTTTAATACTGGAATGGTAGCTATTATTGTAGGAAAATTCTATAAGTGCCAGATGGTCATCCCAATTCCCCTTGAAATCTAGAACACATGCTCGTAGCATATCTTCAAGCGTCTGGATGGTATGTTCAGCCTGTCCATCAGTCTGCGGATGGAAGGCAGTGCTGAGATTTACTTGTATGCCTAAACCCTTCTGAAAAGACCTCCAAAAGTTAGCCGTAAATTGAGCTCCTCGGTCTGATATAATAGATACCGGCACACCATGAAGCCTAACAATCTCCTTGATATACAACTTCACATAATCTTCAGCCGTGTAAGTTGTCTTAACTGGCAGAAAATGGGCAGATTTTGTAAGTCGATGAACTATCACCCAGATGGAGTCAAACTTATGATAAGAGCGAGGTAATCCAATAATGAAGTCCATATTAATCACCTCCCATTTCCATGTCGGAATCTCTATATTCTGAATCAATCCACTGGGTTTCTGATGCTCGATCTTTACTTGTTGACAATTAGGACACTGAGCTACAAATTCTGCAATAGACTCATTCATGTTATCCCACAAATACTGCTCCTTAACGTCTTGATACATCTTTGTCGAGCCGGGATGGATAGAATATCGGGACTGATGAATCTCAATCATAATCTTCTCTCGCAACCCTGCCACACTAGGCAAACATAATCGGCCCTGGTATCTCAGTGTCCCATCTCCTCCGATCTTGAAAGCTGTAATCTTACACTGCTGAATTCCGTCTCTCAATCTTACTAAGGTAGGATCTTCATATTGCCGTGCTTTTACCTCGGCTACTAAAGATGATTCTGCTGTATTCTGTACAGTAACACCTCCATCATCAGAGTCCAACAATCTGATTCTCATATTGGCCAGCTGGTGAAGCTCTTTGGTCAACCCTTGTCTACCTGCCTCAATATGTATTAAGCTTCCCATTGACTTACGGCTGAGAGCGTCTGCCACAATATTGGCTTTACCGGGATGGTACAATATCTCGACGTCGTAGTTTTTCAGTAATTCAAGCCACCTACGCTGCCTCAAATTCAACTCCTTCTGCTTGAAGATGTATTGTAAACTCTTGTGATCTGTGTAGATGTCAACATGGACGCCGTATAAGTAGTGTCGCCATATCTTCAAAGCATATATTACTGCAGCCAATTCCAAATCATGAGTCGGGTAATTCTTTTCATGCTTCTTTAATTGTCTTGATGCATAAGCAATCACCTTCCCACGTTGCATCAATACGCACCCCAAACCTATACCTGAGGCATCATAATATACCACATAACCTTCTGTTCCTTCTGGGAGAGTGAGCACTGGCGCGGATGTCAATCGATTGTTTAGCTCCTGAAAATTATGTTCACAAGCATCAGACCACTGGAACTTGGTAGTTTTCTGTGTTAACTTAGTCAATGGTGTTGATATAGAGGAAAACCCTTCTACAAACCGCCTATAATGTCCTGCTAGCCCCAGGAAGCTGCGGACTTCTGACAGTGTTGTAGGTCTCGGCAAATTATTTACTGCATTGATCTTCTGAGTGTCGACACTAATAACCTCATCAGATATCACATGGCCAAGGAATGCTACTGAGTTCAGCAAGAATTCACATTTAGAGAGCTTAGCATATAACTTATGATCCTGAAGGGTCTGTGCATAAGCCTGAATACGGGAAATATCCATGCCCTCTACCAAGGAGGCTGTTGTGCACTCATTTATCAGATGTGGTCCCAACCCGTTCACGAACAGGTGCAGCCTATCACTCATCTCGGCCACCATATGGGGAGTATACCTTGCTAAAGAATCAAACTGTATACTATACTCTCGTACACTCATATTACCCTGTCGAAGGTTCAAGAACTTATCAGCTCTAGCTCGTCGTATCTCAGCTGGCAAGTAGTGACGAAGAAAGGCCTCAGAAAATTCCTTCCACACGGCTGGAGGAGCGTTCGGACCCCTAGATCTCTCCCAACTATCATACCATAAAATTGCTAAATCCCGTAACCGATAAGAAGCCAACTCTACTGCCTCCGTATCACTAGCATGCATAACCCGCAATGTACAATGAACCTGATCAATAAATGTTTGCGGGTCCTCCTTGGGGTCTGATCCGGTAAACACTAGAGGGTCTAGATTAATAAAATCACGAACTCTCGCACTAACCGGTTTATCAGCAGCCTGGTATTTTGCCTCTGAGACTGAGCAGCTACCAAGCTAGTCAACAACTGCACCGCACTGCGCATATCGTGGTTTGTAGTGCCAGACGGAGGAACTGGATGTACTGGGTGCCTCCTAATATCCTCTGGAGGAGACAGAGAGGTATGAGACGGCATCTCACTCTGAGGCTCACTTTGGCCTGCTATGGCTGGAGGCACCTGAATGTTAGCCTCTCCCACGGCTGTATCAAGCCGTTTACTAATCGCTTGCTTCCTAGTCGAAGGCATCGCTAAAAGAAAACAAGGTGAATATTAGATATGAACACTTACGACTCAACTCTACGCACGATCTAGATTCAGGAAGAAGGTAACAACCCTAGGTGTCACATAGCCTCCTGATTATAAATGTGGCGCGCTACACATCCATAATCAAAACTCTACTAGACACGGCTCATAGACAACCCCTAGGACAGACTTGCTCTGATACCAAGTTTGTCATGACCCAACTGGAGGGTCATGACTAGCACCCGGGCCATACTTGCCGAGCACCAACGTACATTTTATCTAACCTTCCTTATTATCTTTAAGGGCCGACAAGATCAATATAAATGGTAGACATGGATCATGAACATCCAACAATGAAAGATAATGTCATGAACATACATAACATGGGACGACAAGACTGTCAAGAAACTATATATAAGGTACGAGCTACCATGAGTCGACACCTGTCTATGAGCCTCTAAAGGAACATAAGTTCTACAACATTGCCGGAACAGGGCCCCGACATACCCATAATGTCTATAACAAAAATGCATACCAAGACCATGGCAAGTCCGGAGAAGGGATCTCGCCAATAACCGCTGAACTGGACAGCCTACTGTGGTGGGGGAGCTGTGTCTACCTGTCTATCAGGACCTGCAGCACGACATGTAGCGTCCACAAATAAAAGGGACGTCAGTACGAATAAAGTACTGAGTATGTAAGACAGGAAAGCATAAGTAAGAACAGTAATGTAAACAGGGATAGGGAATATACAACCTGTGACATCTGGGTACCTCTGAGGGCTACTGACATGAAACACATGATACATACATATATATACATAAACTTTTAAAACATACGCCTTTGTGGGCATCACCATCATCATATCGTACCCGGCCGTAATAGGCTCGGTAAAACGTACCCGGCCATCATAGGGCTCGGTAGAATCATACCCGGCCACGTGGAGCTCGGTAAAACCCAACTGATCAGTGGTTGCACAATAGGTGCCATACCCGGCCGACTATAGCGCGGCTCGGTAGAGTAAAATAGATACATATATATATATATGATGCATGCTGGACTCATTGGAATCACATTTTGAACCTTTCGGAGTGACGTAAGGTCGGTATCCTTCGTACACGTTATTAGGATTAACTCTTCATCAAGAATCTTATAAGAATCAGGAACTACCAACAACATTGATAATATAAGAATAAGAGAAGTAACATCAATATCAATCGTTTCATAAGAAGGGCAGCAATGTAAGTACTGCTAGCTTCTAAGAGTAGAGTATCTTTGGGAGCTCGTTCATTACATTATGTACAATCGGATTCGTGCAAAAGAATGAAGGGGATAGCCTCACATACCTTGTATATACTTCCCAACCTCAAGCTATGCAAATGTCACGACTCCTTAGTCTACAATAAGAGAAATGACACTATCATTATCGTTTAAGCGTCGTAACTATTATGTATCGACCGCAACCTATTTTACGATGAAACGGACAGCACCTCCACTATTTATATGACTTCCCACAAGTCAATACAATCACCAAACAGCCCAAACAACATCATTAATAATCATATTGAGCCTCCAAAACAGTCCACCAACCAACAACATTACTACCAAGCCTTTCGATATATATTTCACAAGTTCTAGCTTCAACGACTTAGCCGCAACTTGGATAATCTTAAATATATATAGAGTAAGAGGTTAATTACCTTTAAACAGAAAGAACAACTCCAATTTGACCTTAATTTTCCACGAAATATCCCTTCAATTCTGCCATGAGAACAAGGAAGCGAAACTAGCAATTAATTCGGGTTTTTCGGCACTAGAATTACTTTAGAAGACTTGAAATCACCTAGGGTTGATATTAAAAACTTGAAGGTGTATTTACAGAACATAAAACACTTAAAACAACCTCCCACACGAGCTGGAACAACACAAAAATCAGCAACAACAAGAAGAACAAGAAACTTACTAGCGCCACGGGATTCCTGACATTTGATTTGTATTGTTTGCCCTTTGTTTGGGTCTTGGATCATGAGAGAACCTTGAGAGACTGTTTTTAGGGTTATAAGGTCTGAACATACTGAAAAATAATGACTTAAAACGGGGTTGAGGTATCATATATATATCCATATGTCTTAAACCGCCTATGTGGGCCCCATAGAGAGCAGCTTGGCGCACTCTCGTAAAAACGCGAATATCTCTCTATTCCGAGATCGTATCGACAAACGGTTTAATGCGTTGGAAACTAGACTCATAGATCTTCAATTTGATAGGTAGATCACCCCATAATTCCAAGCACATTGGGAGAAAAATGCAGTAACATTTGACCTAAAGTTTAAGTAAAATTATAAACCTAAGTTGTGACAACTTTTATCGACTTTTGTTTCATAACTCGCTTGACTTCAAGACTTATAATACAGATATTATATGATTCAAATACATTAAAACAAGACCTCTTGGGACAGTTAATCACCTCTAGTGTTACCCAAAAATACGGGTTACAACATCCTTGATTCGTTTAACTTCAAATACTTGTTAACCACTCTTATACACCCTTGTATCGTTTAAGACCAATAGGATTAACTTCTTATCATCTCAAAGATAATCTATTCTTGGATTTACGTCAACTAACTTACGATGTGATCTAAGCTACGCGAATTTGGGTTGTAACACCCTCTCCCCCTTAGGAACATTCGTCCTCGAATGTAAGGGTTTATGGGGTGTCTAACTCATTGTGGATTCCGACGGAGATTTCCGGCTGAGTTTCCCCTATAAAATGGACACTAGCCAAACTTGCAAGCAGTTAAACCTAACCTATGGCCTTACAAGACTATACAAAGCATTATGGATTTGTACATTATCTGCATATTACCATTTTGTATTAAAAAAAAGAGTATTCACAAGCTATTGCTTACCTCATAGAGCCGTTTCACCTTATAATGCGTCCTCCTTTCCCCTGGCATCCTCGTTATCTTCACTCTGGAATAGGTAAGGGTATTTAGACTTCATCTCCTCTTCTGCTTCCCATGTCATTTCTTCTATATTCTTGTTCCTCCATAATACTTTCACAGAAGCTACATCCTTTGTTCTCAGCTTGCAGACTTGTCGATCTAATATAGCCACTGGCACTTCATCATATGATAGATCCTTTGTAACTTGTACATCTTTGATAGGGACGACCCTAGAAGGGTCTCCAATACATTTCCTTAACATAGATACATGGAATACCGGGTGGACAAATTCCAATTCAGATGGCAATTCTAACTCATAAGCAACCTGTCCAATTCGTCGAAGAATTTTGTACGGCCCAATATACCGCGGACTCAACTTACCCTTCTTCCCAAAACGCATAACACCCTTCATCGGCGAGATCTTCAGGAAAACCCAATCACCAACCTCAAATTCCAGATCACGACGTCGGACATCGGAATAAGACTATTTCCTGCTTTGTGCCGTCCTCAATCGCTCTTGTATTATTTTCACCTTCTCAATGGCTTGGTGAATCAAATCTGGCCCATATAATTCTGTCTCACCGACTTCAAACCATCCAACTGGTGATCTACATCTCCTCCCGTACAGTGCCTCATACGGGGCCATTTTAATACTGGAATGGTAGCTATTATTGTAGGAAAATTCTATAAGTGCCAGATGGTCATCCCAATTCCCCTTGAAATCTAGAACACATGCTCGTAGCATATCTTCAAGCGTCTGGATGGTACGTTCAGCCTGTCCGTCAGTCTGCGGATGGAATGCAGTGCTGAGATTTACTTGTGTGCCTAAACCCTTCTGAAAAGACCTCCAAAAGTTAGCCATAAATTGAGCTCCTCGGTCTTATATAATAGATACCGGCACACCATGAAGCCTAACAATCTCCTTGATATATAACTTCGCATAATCTTCAGCCGTGTAAGTTGTCTTAACTGGCAGAAAATGGGCAGGTTTTGTAAGTCGATGAACTATCACCCAGATGGAGTCAAACTTATGATAAGAGCGAGGTAATCCAATAATGAAGTCCATATTAATCACCTCCCATTTCCATGTCGGAATCTCTATATTCTGAATCAATCCACTGGGTTTCTGATGCTCGATCTTTACTTGTTGATAATTAGGACACTGAGCTACAAATTCTGCAATAGACTCCTTCATGTTATCCCACAAATACTGCTCCTTAACGTCTTGATACATCTTTGTCGAGCCGGGATGGATAGAATATCGGGACTGATGAATCTCAATCATAATCTTCTCTCGCAACCCTGCCACACTAGGCAAACATAATCGGCCCTGGTATCTCAGTGTCCCATCTCCTCCGATCTTGAAAGCTGTAATCTTACACTGCTGAATTCCCTCTCTCAATCTTACTAAGGTAGGATCTTCATATTGCCGTGCTTTTACCTCGGCTATCAAAGATGATTCTGCTGTATTCTGTACAGTAACACCTCCGTCATCAGAGTCCAACAATCTGATTCTCATATTGGCCAGCTGGTGAAGCTCTTTGGTCAACCCTTGTCTACCTGCCTCAATATGTATTAAGCTTCCCATTGACTTACGGCTGAGAGCGTCTGCCACAATATTGGCTTTACCGGGATGGTACAATATCTCGACGTCGTAGTTTTTCAGTAATTCAAGCCACCTACGCTGCCTCAAATTCAACTCCTTCTGCTTGAAGATGTATTGTAAACTCTTGTGATCTGTGTAGATGACAACATGGACGCCGTATAAGTAGTGTCGCCATATCTTCAAAGCATATATTATTGCAGCCAATTCCAAATCATGAGTCGGGTAATTCTTTTCATGCTTCTTTAATTGTCTTGATGCATAAGCAATCACCTTCCCACATTGCATCAATACGCACCCCAAACCTATACCTGAGGCATCACAATATACCACATAACCTTCTGTTCCTTCTGGGAGAGTGAGCACTGGCGCGGATGTCAATCGATTGTTTAGCTCCTGAAAACTATGTTCACAAGCATCAGACCACTGGAACTTGGTAGTTTTCTGTGTTAACTTAGTCAATGGTGCTGATATAGAGGAAAACCCTTCTACAATCTTTGCCCTGATATAGAGTAAGCTGGTATTGTCCTTAGCGTCACTTGAGAATGGTATCCCGTGTAAGAATCTTTGTGTACTGATTTTCAGCTTCTTGATTTTCTTTACAGCATTAGTGTGATCAGTGGTATGAATATGCAGACTTGTTACCTGGTACGGAGGGTCGTGGGAGTGTATCCCACGGGTAGATTGTATAAGTGTGACATGTAGTCACTTGATTGGTTAAATATTTAAAACTAAGTATGGATATTGTGGTACTATCGCTAATGTGAGAATTTATGCATGAAGGGCACTCGGTTCATTTGGTTGTGGAATGTGGAAGCTTGTTCCGGATTTGACGGTTGTTCTTATGTGTCGTGAATAGGTCATTGTGGGTCCTTGAGAGGCTATTTGGTCAAGCATGGTATGATCAAAATCGATTTGAGGTCCGTGGATGGATCTAAATATGAATGTGGGCTCTATATCAGGCCGGATGTGCTCATCTCAGCATAACTTTGTTTTCGGAAGGGTCTTCGGCCCTTGGATGTTATTTATGTCATCAGCTATTCCGTGTAATCTATATTATACCATGTGGGTTGTGAGGTGGTTTGATTATTCGCACTCGTATTGAGGTCCCGTATGGTTTATGGTATTATGTGTGCAGGATGGCTCTCGAGATGCAGATAATATATCACACCTTAGTTGTGCTTGAGTTTTGTAGCACGCGATGCTACCCGTCTTCCCGGGATTTGTATTATGCACTTGGCGTGCTTATGGTTTATATTCGGACATTTCGTGAGTATAAGCGCTACGTCTCGATGTGTGTATTCTTTAGATTATTATGTGTGGATCGGGTGGTACACTGCCACGAGTATATGGTTGGATCAGGTGGCACGCCGCCACGGGTATCATAGTTGGATTGGGTTGCACGCCGCAACAGTGTGATGTTGAGTACAGTATCCCATATCTTCTATTGTGTGTTTGGCTTCTCATTTTTCTGAGGACGCTCCATAATATCTTTTCGGTTATTCAAATTAGTTACGTGGGTTGAGAAATTCTTTCCAGAGTTTGTTTCCTTATGTATCACATTAGAGTTTGTAGCTTGTGGGCCTATTGTGGCATCATACGAGATTTATTGCCTGAGCAACTTGTATTGGGTGAGACGCGATTATTGGACCTGGGATCAGTGCGATCAGATTTATATGAAGCATATTAAAGAGTAAATATTGTTATTCAGTCCAGAATGAGGTAATAGTTCTTTTCGGGAGGAGAGACTCCATAAATTGTAATTCGGCAGGTGGCTATGAGTTCTACACATCTTCTCTGTCGTGGCATTTCAAGAATTGGAACAAGACTTATATGAGTCATGAGGTGTGTTGTAAGCATCAGATTCGTGGATTTTCGGCTATTGTTGTCAGATGATGTTATTATGGTCATGTGAATGATGCGGTGCTTGGTGTGAATTTAGTGAGAGTATACAATCATGTATTGGTACATCGTGTAGTGAGTGATACGGTGTTCGGATGATGGGAGCAGGCCTGGCAGAAAATTCCGGATGTTAGAATTTGGCTCTAAGGCTAATTTAACTAAACAAAAGGGGAATCTTCAGATTTGCTTGATCAAATGTACTCAACTGAGTGGTGGTAGCACGGGTAGGTGCACGAGGTTTTAAACAGTGATTTCAGACAACTCCAGAGCAGTTCTTAGCACATTCGCGGACGAATATATGTTTAAGTGAGAGAGAATGCAACGACCCGACTGGTCATTTTGAGCTCCAATGCATCATTCAGCGGTTTGGGGCCATGAGCAGCTTCACTTCAGGTATAATGACTTGTACGATTGGTCGGAATTTAATTTCGGGAAGTTCGGAGTTAATTTGGAAAGAAAATTCTAATTTCGGAAGTTTTAAATTAGAAGAATTGACTAAGGTTTGATTTATGAGTAAACAACCTCAAAATCGGGATTGGAAGGTTCCAACAGGTTCGTATGATGATTTTGGAATTGGGCGTATATCCGGATCGGGTTTTGGATTACCCGGGAGCGTCTCGGCGCCTATTATGGAAGTTGGCATTTTGGAATAATTTCCTAAATTTGGGTTGAAGTGTATTTCAATGTTATCGATATTCGTTTGGTATTACGAGTCTGGGAATAGCTCCATATGGTGATTCTGGTATTGGGAGCGCGTCCGGAAGTAGATTCGGAGGTCCGTAGGTCATTTTGGGGTCATTTGGCGGAAGTTAGAAATTTTAAGGTCTTTGAGAAGTTTGACCGGGAGTGGACTTTTTTTATATCGGGGTCAGATTCCGATTCCGAAAGTTGGAATATGTCCGTAATGTCGAATGTAACTTGTGTGTAAAATTTGAGGTCAATCGGACGTAATTTGATAGGTTTCGGCATCGAATGTAGAAGTTTGAAGTTCTAAAGTTCATTAAGCTTGAATTGGGGTGAGATTCATGATTTCTATGTTGTTTGATATGATTTGAGGCCTCGAGCAGGTCTGTGTTATGTTATGGGACTTGTTTGTGTGATTGGACGGGGCCTCGGGTGTGTTTCGGGGTGGTTTCAGACCAAATTGGAGTTGTTTTGGACTGTTGTTGCTGGTGTCTGGTTTCCTTCTTCGCGAAAGGGAAGGAAGTACCGCTTTCGCGAAGAGGAATTTATGGGGCTGCTGTGTTTGGCCTTCGCGAACGCGGGCCAGTGGACACGAACGAGAGGCACGAGCTAGACAAGCCTTCGCAAACGCGGCCAAGGCAACGCAAACGCGTAGAGGGGTACGCGAACACAAAGCGGCGGGTCAGCTGGCTTTCGCGAACGCGATCAAAGGGTCGGGAACGTGAAGAGAGATTTCTGGATAGTGAGTTGTTTTAAAACTGGATTGTGGCCATTTTCACTTCATTTCCTCCGTGGGATCCGGTCTTGGAGAGATTTTGGAGCTCCATCTTCATTATCTATGTCAAGGTAAGAGATTCCCACCTATTGCAAGTTAAATACTTGGATTATATATGGATTTAGACATGAAAATTTGTAGAAATTTGGCATTTTGAAGAAAAACCTAAAAATTGGTATTTTTTGAATTTGACCACGAAATTGGGCATAAAATTGAGAATAAATTATATATTTGAGTTCATAGTGCTATGAGTAATATTTATCTTCGAATATTTTCGGAATCCGGGCACGTGGGCCCGAGGGTGATTTTATCGACTTTTCAAGCGAAGTTATGAATTGTTATAAATTGGATTATAATAAGTATTATAGTGTATATTTATGGATTTGCACGTTTATTGACTAGTTTTGGAGTGTGGGCATCGGTTTGAGTTATCGGAAGGGCTTGAGAGCCGGTGATGGAACTTCGGAGCGAGGTAAGTCTCTTTTCTAACCTTGTAAGAGGGAATTTAACCCATAGGTGGAGTTAATTAATATGTGTTGTTAATTGTGGGGGCTACGTACGCACGAAGTGACGAGAGTCCGTACGTAGCTACTATTCCTGTTTATGTCCGGGTTGTTTATGAGCTGTATTCCACGTTACGAGTCTGCATCCAGCAGAGTCTCCTTCAGAGTATTTATATTTTCCTGTCCAATTTGAATTCCGAACAGATGTTGTATTCTATTTAATATTCCTAGTTGATACTCACGCACTTGTGACACCGAGTTTTGGATGATTATGCGTTGCACTGTATTGGAATTCTTAAAGATATTATTATTTATTTGTAAACTCCATCCTCTACTATTTTATTGAAGAAAATATGATTTCAGAAATATTAAAAATGAGAACCAAATTAAGTATTTATTTTTGGCTTACCTGACAGCGGTGTCTGGCTCCATCACGGCCTTTAATGGATTTTGGGTTGTGACACCTTCTATGTAAAGAGCTCCCTCATCACTAGCTTTTTCATCATCATCAATCATCATAGTATCTACGACCATCCCGGAAGGAGGACCAATCACCATCGCCAACGGAGATGACTTAGGGGCATCAACCTTTGCCCTCTTATTCTTTTACCTGGCCGTAGAGGAACGTCTTCTCTTTGGCTGCTTGTTCTCTGGCCGGGGACTCTGTGAAGAAACGTTTGCGCCCGAAGCAGGCCCGCAAATGCATGTTCGAGTAAGTACCTCCCGAAGCAGCCTCGCCGCATCAGCCGGATCAGCCAAAACATCTTCTTTGGGGGCATCAACTGAGCCTGCGGGTAGACCTAATTTCATGAACAAGTCAGAAGGATAGTTCTTCATATACAAAAAATGGAAACAAGTGAATTTAAATCAACCATGATTTTTGTCCTTCCACTCATATTTAAGGGACAGCTCTTTCCACAAATGAGTTTCGGCGTTGTGATGTCCAAGATCTTCTGAACCCACCGGTCTAAGCCCTCTATCACCGGTGGGATCCATCGAGTTTTTGTAACAAACGAAGGTTGAAGGATCAATACGAGCATGAAAGAATAATTAGTAGGAAAAAGTTTATTAAAGGGAACTTTTGAGAGCGTTTCCAAGCAACCGAAAAGGATGAATCTGTTTGTGCTCTTAAGCATTAGAAATCTCATTTTTACCCTACTCGATTTGTGTGCACAGTCCGAGCGTGTTTCCGGAAAACGTTTATTTTGAAAATTGATGAAAATAAGAATTTTGCCTTAAAACTTGATTTTAGTTGACTTCGGTCAACATTTTTGGTAAACGGGCCCGAATCCGTATTTTGACCATTCCGATGGGTTCGTATCGAATTATGGGACCTATGCGTATACCCGGAATCGAATTCGTAGGTCCCTAGCTTGAGTTCTGAAATTTTGATGAAAATTAAGAGTCTGAAAATTTATTTGTTTTTAAGAATTGATTGATGTTTGGCATTTTTAGTCCCAGGTCCGTATTTAGGTTCCAAAGCCAGGTACATGATCATTATAATATTTAGGACTTGTTTGTGAAATTTGGTGATAAACGAAGTTAATTTGACGTGATTCGGACGTCCAGTTGATAAGATATGAATGTTAAAGTGTTCTTGAGAATTTCATTTGATTTCGTTCTAAATTCGCAGTTCTAGGTGTTATTTTGGCGATTTGATCGCGCGAGCAAATTTGTATGATGTTTTTAGACTTGTGTGCATGTTTGGTTTGGAGCCCCGAGGGCTCGGGTGAGTTTCGGAAAGGCCACGGGATGTTTTAGACTTATAAAAATCTGGTGTTTCTGTTGTATCTGGTATTTGATATGTTGTGCTTCGCGATTACATAGTCACTCTTGTGATCGCGAAGGGGAACCTGGGCTGGAGAGGATTTACTCTACGCGAACGCGAGACCATGGTCATGAATGCGGAGCATTCGGGGGAGTTTCTCTACGCGAACGTGACCTGTCGAACGCGAACGCGTAGCTTTAGCTAGGCCAGGCAGGGGAGCTGGGAAAGCTCTAAGAGAACCCGAGCCCTTTCACGCGAACGCGAAGGTAAGGCGAGCTAAACCTTCGCGAACGCATAGAGCCATCCACGATTGCGTAAGTCCTTAGGAGGCTGCTCTTCGCAAATGCGACAGTGTTCACGCGATCGCGATGAACACTGTCGCCCAGCACTTAAAACAGAATCAAACACGGGATTAAGCCATTTTTCCACATTTTCAAGAACAAAACGGACTAGAGGCGATTTTCAAGAGATATTTCCTTCCCCAAAATGCTGGTAAGTGATTCTAAATCATTTTCTTTCAAATACCCATTACATTTCATGAATTATCAACCTAAAATATAGAGTTTTCATGGTAGAATTAGGGGTGTTGGGTAGAAAATAGGGATTTCGAAAATTTGGGGATTTAGACCTCAATTTGAGGTCGGATTCCAAAACCAATTATATATCCGGGCTCGGGGGTGAATGGGTAAATGGATTTTGGTCCGAACCTCGGGTTTAGACCAAGTGGGCCTTGGGTCGATTTTTAACTTTTTGGAGGAAAATTTAGGAAATCTAAATTTATGTAATATAATTGATTCCTTTAGCAATATTTGATGATATTGAGTCATTTTTGAATAGATACGAGTGGTTTGGAGCTGAATTCTAAAGGAAAAGTAATGAATGAGTATTAAGTGGCCTTCGGAGCGAGGTAAGTGCTGTGTCTAACTTTGAGCTGAGGGAATTATGAACCCTAGACTATTTGTTATGTGAAATTTATGTGAGCTGCGTATATGTGAGGTGACGAGTACTTATGCGCCGCCAACTTACCTGTTTTCCTAGTTTTCTCCTTTTTTTTCTTATATTGTCTCTTTCCTATGCCTAATTGCTACATGTGTATACTAGTGTTGTTAAATTGATCGCTCCTATCATGTTTACGGATTTTCTGGTGAAAATTGAGAATTTATTTCAAAGTTGAGTTTGATATTGTGGAACCAAATGTTGAAGTAAGGCTTGTACTGGTTATTCTATCTCCCTGTTTTTATTTATGCATTGCATTATGGTAAAGGAGAGTGTTAATGCAGGAAGAGTGATGTCGTACCATAATGTGAGTCTTAATTCACGAAGGGTGATGCCGTGCCATATTGTGAGTGTAAAAGAACGAAGGGTGATGCCGTACCATATTGTGAGTGTTAATGCACGAAGGGTGATGCCGTGCCATATTATGAGAGTTAATGCACGAAGGGTGATGTCGTGTCGTTCCAATTGATTTATGGTAAGACTGAGGATAAAATCTCGAAGGGTGATGTCGTGCATTATTTTTACTGTATTCGTGTTCCTATTGATTCATAATATATTGGTTGTTCCAGTTATCATTCTACTGTAGTTCTTTATCTCGTATTTCCCCCCAGCATGTTTCCCCCTCCCGATATCTCCTGTCTAATACTTTATTACTGATATTTATATATACATTGTTAAACTACATAGGTTGATTTGTAGGTGCCTTGCCTTAGCCACGTCACTACTTCATCGAGGTTAGGCTCGACACTTACCAGTACCTGGGGTCGGTTACACTGATACTGCACTCTGCACTTTTTGTGCAAATTTTGGTACCGGCTCGGGTTGATCGAGATTTTAGATGTTGGACCCACTATCCGGAGACTCAAGGTAGATCTGTCGGCGTTCACAGACCTTGAAGTCTCCGTCTATCTTTTCTGTTTTACTGTTTCTTTCATTCAAACAGTTGTATTTCTCTCAAACTATTGCTTGTAGTGAATTATAGAATGCTCGTGAATTGTGACTCATGATCCGGGTGGTAGTAATTAATACAGTTTTTTTATATATTATTTCGCACTTATTATATTTCATCTTAGCTAATAATTGTTATTTACTGAATGGAAATAAAGATTTGGTTTAATGATTCTCTAATGTTGGCTTGCCTAGAAAGTGAAATGTTAGGCACCATCACGGTCCCGACGGTGGGAATTCCGGTCGTGACACCGTTGTTGGAATAATGTCACTGGTGGAAACTGCAACGAACTGTTCCATCCACCCACGGTCATTGTCGTCATCCATGCTAGACAGTAAAGCATGGTGGCCACTCTTGCAAAGGATTATCATTCCCCCACAAAAGATTTTTGGGGAATAGAAATTCATCATATGAGCTCAGGTTAGCTCCTCTCCAGTTTCTTGGCACAAATGCCGAAGGCAGGCGATACTCCTCCATACTGAAGGACTTACCTGTGCCAAACACACCTGGAAGTGAAGGCAAAACTCCGCAATTACGGAATCAAGCTCTCCGCTCAAAGAAAACACACCCAAAGTAAAGGGATACGTGAAGAAATATATAAAACCTTCTTTGGGAAGGGTCACTCTCTCAGATAAATCAGGAGCAATAATATCTAACTCAGGGTAGCAATAGTCCTCCTTCACAACAGGAATACTGGAAGGGTGCATGGAAGAAGGGTATCTACAAACAGCACATGTACTAGGGTTAGCAGTAGGAAATTTCTCTTTAAAATCCTTCGAAGTACCAAGACTTATTGGGATGATGGAACCCTCTATTGGAGGAACGGAATCCTCGGTTTTGTTCTTGCCCTTTGAAGAACTAGCACGTTTTGAAGAGGAAGTCATTGGAATAGAAGAAGGAAATATTTCTGGTTCGAAGAAGATCAGAGAAAAGTTGGGATAAAAGATGTAATTTATAAGTTTGAGAAATTATGAAGTACATAAGAGGATGATGATGCGTATAACTAAAATTTTGGCGGCTAAATTCATGGCCATGATTAACTCGATAATCGGCAAAAAGTTGTGCTGAATTGTGGGATGACGCGTGTTCGAGGCATTAAATGCGGAGAGACAGGCGTCTAATCAACCGTCAGTGGCCTTCAAAAATAATTATAGTAATTCCCGCCAAAAGAGTGTTTCTACCAACTTCCCGGTAACACAAAGTTATGTCACCGGAAAGCAGGAGGACTATCTGTATAGGAAAAAATACGATATGACATATGGCCTCTTAAAGGAAGGACACGTGGAACATAAGATGGAGATGGCCACCGAACATAACTATTCCTCTTGTCACCGAAAGGAATAACAATCATAAAAGGAGTATTAAATGCTTTACGCCCGGTAACATTTAATACAGAATATTTTTTAGCATTAAGGATGATGGCCTGTTACAAGGAATTTGGCATTTATGTCTAACGTTACACATTCATCAATGGCCCTCATAATTGACATTAATGAAAGGCATGATCCTAGGAATTCCTTCCCTAGACATAGCGATAAATAGAGAGGTCAGTTATCATTGTAAGGGACATATTTTCTGGCTAACTTACAGGGGAGGATGTAACGACCCGGCCAGTCGTTTTAAAAGTTGTAGCCCCATTCCCCTATTTACTGCTCATTCTGTGCTTTATAACTGTTATGTGACTTGCCAGGGTAGTCGGTTCAGGTCCGGAAAGATTTTAGAATGAATTTGAACACTTAGTTCCAAAGTTTAAAACTTAACTTGAAAAGTTGGCTGGATGTCGACCTATGTGCAAACAACCCCGGAATAGAATTTTGATAATTCTAATAGCTCTGTATGGTGATTTTGGACTTAAAAGCGTGATCGAAGTTTTATTTGGAAGTCCGTAGTGAAATTAGGCTTGAAATGGCTAAAATAGGAATTTAAGTTTGGAAGTTTGACCGGGGAGTTGATTTTTTGATAACGGGGTCGGAATTCAGTTCTAAAAATTTTCATAGCTCCGTTATGTGATTTATGATTTTAGCATTGTTTGACATGATTTGAGGTTTCAAATAAGTCCGTATGATGTTTTATGACTTGTTGGTGTATTTGGGTGAGGTCCCGAGGGCCTCGAGTGAGTTTTGGATGGTTAATGGATCAAAAAGAAATGGGACTTAAACAATTGCTGCAAAAGCTGCTACAAATGTTCTTCTGCCCAGAAATCTAGGGCCATGATCGAAGACAAGGCTCGAGGGCCATGATCGAAGGCAGGCTCGAAGGCCAGTAATCGAAGGCCCATGATCGAGGGTTATGACCAAGCCCAGTGATCAAAGGCCCAGGATCGAGGGCTATGACCGAGGCCGGGATCGAGGGCCATAAAGATCGAAGCCATGATTGATGCCCAGGATTGAGGGCCATAAAGATCGAAGCTATGATCGATGCCCATAAATTTTGAATTTATTGAAAAATATAGTATTTTCTTATTAAATAGATTCATATAATTTTTGTTGACTGTATCAAATTATTTTGGCTAGATTCGAGCCATTCAGAGTTGGAAAATCGAGTAAAAGGCATACTACTTGATTAAATTGGAGCAATTCGAGGTAAGTGACTTGTCTAACCTTGTGTGGGGGGAATTTTTCCTAGAATTGGTATTGATGTGATAATTGCAATGTGTTGAAAGACGTGTACACGAGGTGACGAGTGTGTACACGGGCTAAATGTGAAAGATTATGTCTTTAAATTGTGTAGAGCATAGTTGCATATAAATTAAATTATTTTATTCTATTATATTCATTATCATTAATATATTTTCGTATTTTAAATTTGCCTGACTTGTTCCTGCTAAGTGTTTTACCTGTTTAGTTGAAACTCTGTTTTCTTTTGTTCTATGCGTTACTTGAAGGATGAATTTCTTAATTTAAATATTATTAAAAATATAAGTATTTTACATTTAAAAATTTGATATTTAGACAAGGTTTTAAATTTGTGAAATATTATTTTTGCTGAATATTTTATGAGATTTTCGTACACATTGTGATGGAGTCGTGAGCTCTTTATTATGAAAAATATTGTTGTTGATTTATTTTGGCATGAGCCGTGAGCTCTTTATTGTGAAAAATATTGTTATTCATTTATTTTGGCAAGTTGAAATATTTGGGCACTTGAGGTGCAAATTGTAATATATTGTGATATTGATACGCATGCGGTGGTATAAGATTTGGGTGTTGAAACGCATGCGGTGAGATAAGGGTGGCTTGATACGCGTGGCTAATAGAGAAAACTACTAGAAGTCATACGGTGTGATAAGAATGGCTAAAACGCGGGATGCTATTTCGGAAAAAATATTTTCTTCAAAATAAATTGTGAAGGCTCCCGTGGTGATATAAGAAAATGAGATATTGTGAATTTAATTATGATTTGGGACTACGAGGCGGTACCTCGGGAGTGCCCTTATTGATATTGATTGATGGCCGCAGTTGCCTGTGATTAGTGTTGTGATTTTCTTAAAGTTGAAAAGAAATTTAGTTTTGTTTCCACGAGGTATTAATTGCCATTATTTGGTGTAATTAAATGGTGACATATTACTTGATTCATTTCCATTGTCATTTAATCTTATTATATTGTTAAACATTTTACCATGCCATTATTTATTTTCCAATAGGGCCTGACCTGACCTCGTCACTACTCTACCGAGGTTAGGCTTGGCACTTACTGGGTACCGCTGTGGTGTACTCCATGCTACTCTTCTATACATCTTTTTGTGCAGATCCAGGTACATCTTACTAGCCAATACATCGGTGAGTTACCTGTGTACGGAGACTTCAAGGTATATTTGACAGCGTCTGCAGACTCCGAAGTCCCCTTCTATCATTATCATGTTGCTTCTTAATTTTCTTTAAACCTTAATATATAGAGACATTGAGGATAAATTCTTAGAAGCTTGTGACTTGTTTCTATCAGGTTTTGGGAATTGTGATTATGTGAATTTGAAGATTATTTATTTCAGATTTCTATTGTTATTCCGCATTGATAGGCTTACCTAGTCTTAGAGACTAGGTGCCATCACGACATCGTATGGAGGGAATTTGGGTTCGTGACAAGTTGGTATCAGAGCTCTAGGTTATAGAACTCTTAGGAAAAATATTCGCTTCTTTGATTTCCTATCGTGCGCATTTTTTGACTTCGAAATCTTAAATTATTGTCTTTCCATTCTCTCACAGATGGTGAGGACACGCACAACTGGATCTGATAATCAGACACTCGTGCCCCCTGTTAGAGCCGCAAGAGACCGGGGTCGGGGCAGAGGCCGAGCCAGAGGCTGAGGAAGACCACGTGGTGCAGCCAGAGCACCTGTACGAGCTGCTGCAGCAGAGCCACCAGTAGCTCCAGTTGGAGAGCAGGCACCTGAGACGTTTGATACTACTCCTGCACTTCAAGAGACTTTTGCCCAGTTTTTGAGCATGTTTGCCACTCTAGCTTAGGTAGGGTTAATTCCACTTGCTCCTGCCACATCTCAGGCCGGGGGAGGAGCACTGACTCCCATTGCCCGTACTCCAGAGCCACTGGCCCAAGTTGACCATGCTTCAGAGGTTATACCAGTGCAGCCAGTTGCCCTAGTTCGGCCTGATATTAGGACAACAGTTTTAGAGGGGGGCAGCTCAGGCTCGAGAGGTATAAGAAGTACCACCCTCCCACTTTCAGCGGTTTAGGTTTAGAGGATACTCAGGGTTTTCTGGAGAAATGTCACAGTATCCTTCGTACTAAGGGTATTGTGGATTCTAGTGCGGTTTCTTTCACGACATTCCAGTTTAAAGGAGCAGCCTACCAGTGGTTGTGGGCATATGAGTTGGATAGTCCTGCTGAGGCATCTTCACTAACTTGGACTCAATTTCTAGATATGTTCTTAAGGGAGTATGTTCCTCAAAGTCTTAGAGATGCATGGCATGCAGAGTTTGAGCAGCCGCCCCAGGGTTCTATGACCGTGTCAGAGTATGCGGTCCGATTTAGTAAGTTGGCTAGGCATGCACCAGCCTTAGTTTCTATTGTTCGAGAGCGGGTTCCCAGATTTATTGAGGGTCTCTATCCTAGTATCAGATTCAGTATGGCCCAAGAATAAGAGATGGACATCACATACCAACAGGTGGTGTCAATTGCTAGGAGATTGGAAGGTATGCGGACTCGGGAGAGGGAAGAGAGGGAAGCTAAGAGACCCTGAGATTCTGGCACATATAATAATTCTCGTGCCCCAGTTGCAGCCCGTCATGGTAGAAGTTATGTGATTCGTCCTAGCACTTCCAGCTTTCAATGGTATTCCGGCTACTCCCAGACCTCAGGTTCCATATTATGCACCGCCAGTGTCTACTGTACCCCCAGTACGGGGTGCTTTCAGCGGGCAGTCTAGTCGATCAGGACGGAGCCAGTCCCAGCAGCCATTTCCTCCGAGGGCTTGTTTTGAGTATGGTGACACTCATCATATCATGAGGGATTGCCCCAGATTTAGGAGCGGTGCACCTCCACAAATTTCGCAGGCCCCACCCATTCCACAGGGGCCTCGGGCTTCTCAAGCCATGATTACTGCACCAGTTGCTACTCCACCTGCACAGCCAGCCAGAGGTGGAGGTCGGGGAGGTAGAGGTCACCCTAGAGGGGGAGGCCATGCCAGATATTATGCCCTTCCTGCTAGGACAGAGGTCGTTGCATCCGATTCTGTTATCACAGGTATTATTCCGGTCAGTCATAGAGATGCATCAGTCTTATTTGATCCATGCTCCACTTATTCATATGTGTCATCTTATTTTACCCCGTATTTGGGTGTATCACGTGATTCCTTGAGTTCTTCTGTTTATGTATTTACACTTGTGAGTGAATCTATTATTATGAACTGCATGTATCGATCATGTTTAATTGTTATCAGTGGTCTTGAGACCAGAGCTGATTTATTATTGCTTAGTATGGTGGATTTCAATATTATTTTGGGCATGGACTGGTTGTCGCCCTATCATGTTATTCTTGATTGTTACGCCAAGACGGTGACATTGGTTGTGCCAGGTCTACCGCGGCTAGAGTGGAGAGGTACCTCGGATCATGTTCCTAGCGGGGTTGTTTCATTTCTTAAAGCTCAACGAATGGTTGAGAAGGGGTGTGATGCGTATCTGGCCTATGTGAGAGATGTTAGTATTGATACTCCTACCGTGGAGTCAGTTCCTGTAGTAAGGGATTTTACTGATGTATTTCCAGCAGATCTTCCGGGTATGCCACCCGACAGGGATATTGACTTTGGCATTGATTTGTTATCGGGCACTCAGCCCATTTCTATTCTGACATATCGTATGGCCCCAACAAAGTTGAAAGAATTAAAAGAACAGTTACAAGAGTTGCTTGATAAGGGCTTCATTCGGCCCAGTGTATCGCCTTGGGATGATCCTGTCTTATTTGTAAAGAAGAATGATGGTTTTATGCGTATGTGTATTGATTACCGCCAGCGGAACAAGGTTACAGTGAAGAATAGGTATCCATTGCCACGTATTGATGACCTATTTGATCAGCTTCAGGGTCCCAGAGTGTTTTCTAAGATCAACTTGCGTTTAGGCTATTATCAGTTGAAGATTTGGGAGCCAGATATCCCGAAGACTGCTTTTAGGACTCGGTATGGTCATTATGAGTTCCTTGTAATGTCATTTGGGCTAACCAACGCCCCAGCAACATTTATTCACCTAATGAATAGTGTATTTCAGCCCTATATTGATTCTTTCGCCATTGTGTTTATTGACGACATTCTGGGGTATTTTCGGAGTCGGGAAGATCATGAACAGCACCTTAGGGTTGTGCTTCATACTTTGAGAGAAAAGAAGTTATATGCAAAGTTCTAAAAGTGTGAATTATGGCTTGATTCAGTGGGATTTTTGGGTCATATAGTTTCGTGCGAGGGCATCAAGGTAGATAAGAAGAAGATTAAAGCAGTGCAGAGTTGGTATCAGAGCTCTAGGTTCATAGGGGTTATGAGTCACAAGCAGGTTTAGTAGAGTCTTGCGGATCGGTACGGAGACGTCTGTACTTATCTTCTGGAGGCTATGGAACTATTAGGAAAAATATTTGCTTCTTTGATTCCTTATCGTGCACATTTATTGACTTCAAAATCTTAAACTATTGTCTTTCTATTCTCTCACATATGGTGAGGACACGCACAATTAGATCTGATGATCAGACACCCATGCCCCCTGTTGGAGCCGCAAGAGGCTGGGGTTGGGGCAGAGGCTGAGCCAGAGACCGAGGAAGACCACGTGGCACAGCCAGAGCACCTACACGAGCTACTACAGCAGAGCCACCAGTAGCTCCAGTTGGAGAGCAGGCACATGAGACGCCTGTTACTACTCCTTCACTTCAGGAGACTCCTGCCCAGTTTTTGAGCATGTTTGCCCTTCTAGCTCAGGCAGGGTTAATTCCACTTGCTCTTGCCACATCTCAGGTAGGGGGAGGAGCACAGACTCCTACTGCCCATACTCCAGAGCCACCAGCCCAAGTTGACCATGCCCCAGAGGTTATACCAGTGCAGCCAGTTGCCCCAGTTCGGCCTGAGATTAGGACAGCAGTTTTAGAGGGGGAGCAGCTCAGGCTCGAGGGCCATGATCGAAGGTAAGGCTCGAGGGCCATGATCGAAGGAAGGCTCGATGGCAGGCTTGAGGACCATGATCGAAGGCAGGCTCAAGAACCATGATCGAAGGCAGGCTCGAAGGCCAGTGATCGAAGGCCCAAAATCGAGGGCTATGACCGAGGCCAGTGATCGGAGGACCAGGATCGAGGGCTATGACCGAGGCCAGGATCGAGGGCCATAAAGAAGCCATGGTCGATGCCCAGGATCGATGGCTGCCTCGGCAGTTTTATAAAACTGGGGATTTCGTCCCATTTGCCATTTTTGACGAATTTGAGCTTGAGCAGATGCGATTTTTGACAGAGTTTCAAGGAAAAATATTTGGGTAAGTGATTCTAACTCGGATTTGGTCAATATACATGAATATATCATTGTTTTCACCATTTAATTAGTGTATTGAGATGGAAATTTGGGAATATTTTAGAAATTTCATCGAAACGAATTTTTGAGATTTCGATGTCGATTTAGAGTCGGATTTGAGTGAAACTGGTATTATTGGACTCGTAATTGAATGGGTTGTCGGATTTTGTGAGTTTTGCTGAATTCCGAGATGTGGTCCCTACGGGCAATTTTTGAGCTAATTTCGAATTTATTGAAAAATGTAGTATTTTCTTATTAAATTGATTCATATAATTTTTGTTGACTGTATCAAATTATTTTGGCTTGATTCGAGCCATTCAGAGTTGAAAAATCGAGGAAAAGGCATACTACTTGATTAAATTGGAGCAATTCGAGGTAAGTGACTTGTCTAACCTTGTGTGGGGGAAATTTTCCCTAGGATTGGTATTGATGTGATAATTGTAATGTGTTGAAAGTCGTGTACACAAGGTGACGAGTGTGTACACGGGCTAAATGTGGAAGATTATGTCTTTAAATTGTGTAGAGCACGGTTGCATATAAATTAAATTATTTTATTTGTTATATTCATCATCATTAATATATTTTCGTATTTTAAATTTGCCTGACTTGTTCATGCTAAGTGTTTTACCTGTTTAGTTGAAACTCTGTTTTCTTTTGTTCTATGCGTTACTTGAAGGATGAATTTCTTAATTTAAATATTATTAAAAATGAAGTATTTTACATTAAAAAATTTGATATTTAGACAAGGTCTTCAATTTGTGAAATATTATTTTTGCTGAATATTTTATGAGATTTTCGTACTCATTGTGATGGAGCCGTGAGCTCTTTATTATGAAAATTATTGTTGTTGATTTATTTTGGCATGAGCCGTGAGCTCTTTGTTATGGAAAAATATTTTTATTCATTTATTTTGACAAGATGAAATATTTGGGCACTTAAGGTGCAAATTGTAATATATTGTGATATTGATGCACATGCGGTGGTATAAGGTTTGGGTGTTGAAACGCATGCGGTGAGATAAGGGTGGCTTGATGCGCGTGGCTAGTAGAGGAAACTACTAGAAGTCATGCGGTGTGATAAGGATGGCTAAAATGCGGGATGTTATTTTGGGAATTTATAAGAAAATGAGATATTGTGAGTTTATTTATGATTTGGGACTACGAGGCGGTACCTCGGGAGTGCCCTTATTGATATTGATTTATGTCTGCGGTTGCCTGTGATTATTGTTGTGATTTTCTTAAAGTTAGAAAAAATATTTGTTTTGTGTCCACGAGGTATTAATTGTCATTATTTGGTGTAATTAAATGGTGACATATTACTTGATTCATTTCCATTGTCATTTAATCTTATTACATTGTTAAACATTTTACCATGTCATTATTTATTTTTCAGTAGGGCCTGACCTGACCACGTTACTACTCTACCGAGGTTAGGCTTGGCACTTACTGGGTACCGTTGTGGTGTACTCATACTACGCTTCTGCACATCATTTTGTGCAGATCCAGGTACATCTTACCATCCCAGACACCAGTGAGTTACCTGTGTACGGAGACTTCGAGGTATATCTGCCAGTGTCCGCAGACTCCGAAGTCCCCTTCTATCATTATCATGTTTCTTCTTTTTTTCTTTAAACCTTGTTATATAGAGACATTGAGGATAAATTCTTAGAAGCTTGTGACTTATTTCTACCCGGTTTTGGGAGTTGTGATTATGTGAATTTGAAGATTATTTATTTCATACTTTTATTGTTATTCCGCATTGATAGGCTTACTTGGTCTTAGAGACTAGGTGCCATCACGACATCCTACAGAGGGAATTTGGGGTCATGACTTGGTATAAGAGCTCTAGGTTCATAGGTGTTATGAGTCACAAGAAGGTTTAGTAGAGTCTTGCGGATCGATACGGAGATGTCTGTACTTATCTTCGGGAGGCTATGGAACTGTTAGGAAAAATATTCGCTTCTTTGATTCCTTATCGTGCTCATTTGTTGACTTCAAAATCTTAAACTATTGTTTTTCTATTTTCTCACAGTTGGTGAGAACACGCTCAACTGGATCCGATGATCAGACACCTGTGCCCCCTGTTGGAGCCGCAACAGGCTGGGGTTGGGGCAGAGGCCGAGGAAGACCACGTGGTGCAGTCAGAACACCTACACGAGCTACGGAAGCAGAGCCACTAGTAGCTCCAGTTGGAGAGCAGGCACATGAGACGCTTGTTACTACTCCTTCACTTCAGGAGACTATTGCCAAGTTTTTGAGCATGTTTCGCACTCTAGCTCAGGCAGGGTTAATTCCACTTTCTTCTGCCACATCTCAGGCCAGGGGAGAAGCACAGACTCCCACCGCCCATACTCTAGAGCCACGGGCCCAATTTGATCATGCCCCAGAGGTTATACCAGAGCAGCTAGTTGCCCTAATTCGGCCTGAGATTAGGGCAGCAGTTTCAGAGGCGGAGCAGCTCAAGCTCGAGAGGTACAAGAAGTACCACCCTCCAACTTTCAGCTGTTTAGCTTTAGAGGATGCTCAGGGTTTTCTTGAGGAATGTCACTGTATCCTTCGTACTATGGGTATTGTGGATTCTAGTGGGTTCCTTTCACGACATTCCAGTTTAGAGGAGCAGCCTACCAGTGGTTGCGGGCATATGAGTTGGATAGTCCCGCTGAGGCAACTTCACTCACATGGACTCAATTTTCAGATATGTTCTTAAGGGAGTATGTTCCTCAGAGTCTTAGAGATGCATGGCGCATAGAGTTTGAGCAGTTTCGCCAGGGTTCTATGACCATGTCAGAGTATGAGGTCCGATTTAGTGAGTTGGCTAGGCATGCACCAACCTTAGTTGCTACTATTCGAGAGTGGGTTCGCAGATTTATTGAGGGTCTCCACCCTAGTATCAGATTCAGTATGGCCCGAGAGCTAGAGATGGACATCACATACCAACAGGTGGTGTCAATTGCTATGAGATTAGAAGGTATGCAGACTCGGGAGAGGGAAGAGAGGGAAGCTAAGAGACCCTGAGATTCTGGCACATATAATAATTCTCGTGCCTCAGTTACAGCCCGTCATGGTAGAGGTTATGTGAGCCGTCCTATTCATTCAGCACTTCCAACTTCTAGTGGTATTCCGGCTACTCCCAGAACTCAGGTTCCATATTATACACCGCCAGTGTCTACTATACCTCCTGTACGGGGTGCTTTCAGCGGGCAGTCTAGTCGATCAGGCTTGAGCCAGTCCCAGTAGCCACGTCCTCCGAGGGCTTGTTTTGAGTGTGGTAACACTCGTCATATCATGAGGCATTGCCTCAGATTTAGGAGGGATACACCACCACAGATTTCTCAGGCCCCACCCATTCCACAAGGCCCTCAGGCTTCTCAAGCCATGATTACTGCACCAGTTGCTACTCCACCTGCATAGCCATCCAGAGGTGGAGGTCGGGCAGGTAGAGGTCGCCCTAGAGGGGGAAACCAGGCTAGATATTATACCCTTCCTGCTAGGACAGAGGCCGTTGCATCTGATTCTACTATCACAGGTATTATTCCTGTCTGTCATAGAGATGCATCAGTCTTATTTGATCCAGGCTCCACTTATTCTTATGTGTCATCTTATTTTGCTCCGTATTTTGGCGTATCACGTGATTTCTTGAGTTTTTTTGTTTATGTATCTACACCCGTGGGTGAATCTATTATTATGAACCGTGTGTATCGGTCGTGTTTAATTGTTATCAGTGGTTTTGAGACCAGAGCTGATTTATTATTGTTTAGTATGGTGGATTTCAATATTATTTTGGGCATGGACTGGTTGTCGCCCTATCACGCTATTCTTGATTGTTACGCCAAGATGGTGACGTTGGTTGTGCCAGGTCTACCGCGGCTAGAGTGGAGAGGTACCTCGGATCATGTTCCTAGCAGGGTTGTTTCATTTCTTAAAGCTCAACGAATGGTTGAGAAGGGGTGTGATGCGTATCTGGCCTATGTGAGAGATGTTAGTATTGATACTTCTACCATGGAGTCAGTTCCTGTAGTAAGGAATTTTACTGATGTATTTCCAGCGGATCTTCTGGGTATGCCACCCGATAGGGATATTGACTTTGGCATTGATTTGTTATCGGGCACTCAGCCCATTTCTATTCTGCCATATCGTATGGCCCCAGTAAAGTTGAAAGAATTAAAAGAACAGTTACAAGAGTTGCTTGATAAGGGCTTCGTTCGGCCCAGTGTATCGCCTTGGGGGTGATCCTGTCTTATTTGTAAAGAAGAATGATGGTTCTATGCGTATGTGTATTGATTACCGCCAGCTGAACAAGGTTAAAGTGAAGAACATGTATCCATTGCCACATATTGATGACCTATTTGATCAGCTTCAGGGTGCCAGAGTGTTTTCTAAGATCGACTTGCGTTCAGTCTATCATCAATTGAAGATTCGGGAGCCAGATATCCCGAAGACTGCTTTTAGGACTCGGTATGGTCATTATGAGTTCCTTGTAATTTCATTTTGGCTAACCAACGCCCCAGCAACATTTATGCACTTAATGAATAGTGTATTTCAGCCCTATCTTGATTCTTTCGTCATTGTGTTTATTGACGACATTCTGGTGTATTCCTAGAGTCGGGAATATCATGAACAACACCTGAGGAATGTGCTTCATACTTTGAGAGAAAAGAAATTATATGCAAAATTTTCAAAGTGTGAATTCTGGCTTGATTTAGAGGATTTTTGGGTCATATAGTTTCGTGCGAGGGGATCAAGGTAGATCCGAAGATGATTGAAGCAGGGTAGAGTTGGTCCAGACCGTCCTCAGCTACGGAGATCCAGAGTTTCCTTGGTTTGGCAGGGTATTATCGCCGATTTGTAGAGGGTTTATCTTCTATTGCTGCATCTATGGCCAAATTGACCCAGAAGCGTGCTCCGTTCATGTGGACCAAGGAATGTAAGGAGAGCTTCCAAAAGCTCAAGACAGCTTTGACTACAGCCCCAGTGTTGGTATTACCTACCGGATTAGGGTCTTATATTGTGTATTGTGATCCGTCATGTATTGATCTCGGCGTAGTGTTGATGCAAAATGGTAGGGTGATTGCCTACGCGTCCAGACAGTTAAAGGTACATGAGAAGAATTATTCGGTCCACGACCTTGAGTTAGCAGCTATTGTACGTGCCTTGAAGATGTGGCGGCATTATTTGTACGGTGTCCATTATGAGGTCTACAACGATCACCGGAGTCTACAGCATCTGTTTAAACAGAAGGATCTTAATTTGCGGTAGCGAAGATGGTTGGAGTTGCTTAAGGATTATGATATCACCATTCTCTATAATCCCGGAAATGCCAATGTAATAGCCGATGCCTTGAGACGTAAGGCTGAGAGTTTGGGCAGCTTAGCATATTTACCGGTAGCAGAGAGGCCTTTACCCTTGGATGTTCAGGCCTTGGCCAACCAGTTTGTCAGGTTGGATATTTTCGAGCCGAGCCGAGTTTTGGCTTGTATGGTTTCTCAGTCTTCTCTCTATGATCGTATCAGGGAGCATCAGTACGATGACCTTCATTTTCTTGTCCTTAAGGATATATTTCAGCACGGTGATGCCAAGGAAGTCACTATTAGAGATGATGATGTATTACGGATGCAGGGCAGGCTATGTGTGCCTAATGTGGATCAGGACTTGAGGCAACACTATTGGTGGAGGAGGATGAAGAAAGATATAGTGGAGTATGTAGCTCGGTGCCTAAATTGTCAGCAGGTGAAATATGAGCATCAGCGACTGGGTGGATTGCTTCAGAAGTTAGAGATTCCGAAATGGAAATGGGAGCAGATCACTATGGATTTCGTTGTTGGGCTCCCACGGACTCAGAGGAAGTTCGATGCAGTTTTGGTGATTGTGGATAGGTTGACCAAGTCAGATCATTTCATTCATGTGATGACTACCTGCTCTTCCGAGCAGTTGGTCTATATTTGCGAGATTGTCAGACTTCACGGCATACCGGTATCTATCATATCTGACTGGAATACGTAGTTTACATTACGTTTCTGGAGGGCAGTACAGCGTGAGTTGGGTACTCGGGTAGAATTGAGTACAGCATTTCACCCTCAGAGGGACAGACAATCAGAACACACTATTCAGGTACTGGAGGATATGTTTCGTGCGTGTGTGATAGATTTTGGAGGTGCTTGGGATCAGTTCGTACCACTTGAGGAGTTTGCTTTCAACAACAGTTATCAGTCGAGCATTCAGATGGCTCCGTATGAGGCCTTGTATGGTAGGCGGTGCCGGTCTCCATTGGGTTGGTTCAAACCGGATGAAGCTAGACTATTGGGTACAGGCTTGGTTCAGGATACCATGGAAAAGGTTAAATTGATTCAGGATTGACTTTGTACAGCCCAATCTAGACAAAAGAGTTATGCGGATTGGAAGGTTCGTGATGTTGCGTTCATGGTTGGTAAGTGGGTCTTCATCTGGGTTTCACCTATGAAGGGTGTTATGAGGTTCGGAAAGAAGGGAAAGTTGAGCCTTAAGTATATTGGGCCTTTTGAGATTCTTGAAAGAGTTGGAGATGTATCTTACAAACTTGCACTATCACCTAGTCTCTTTGCAGTTCATCCGGTATTTCATGTTTCTATGCTCCGAAAGTATCACGGTGATTCGTCCCATGTGTTAGACTTCAGTTCAATTCAGTTGGACAAGGACCTATCTTATGTTGAGGAACCAGTGGCTATTTTGGACAGGCAGGTTCGAAAGCTTAGATCAAAGAACATTGCTTCCGTGAGGGTTCAATAGAGGGGTCATCCAGTCAAGGAGGCTACTTGGAAGACCGAGCAAGATATGCGCAGCCGTTATCCTCATCCTTTCATTACTCTAGGTATAATTATAAACTCGTTCAAGGACAAACGATTGTTTTAAGCGGGGGAGGATGTAATGACCCGGGCAGTCGTTTTAAAAGTTGTAGACCCATTCCCCTATTTACTGCTCATTCTGTGCTTTATAACTGTTATGTGACTTGTCGGGGTAGTCGATTGAACCCGAAAAGATTTTAGAATGAATTGGAACACTTAGTTCTAAAGTTTAAAACTTAAGTTGAAAAGGTTGGCTGGATGTAGGCCTATGTGCAAACGACCCCGGAATAGAATTTTGATAATTTCAATAGCTCCGTATGGAGATTTTGGACTTAGAAGCGTGATCGGAATTTTATTTGGAAGTCTGTAGTGAAATTAGGCTTGAAATGGCTAAAATAGGAATTTTAGTTTGGAAGTTTGACCCGGGAGTTGACTTTTTGATATCGGAGTCAGAATTCAGTTCCAATATTTCCCTTGCTCCGTTATGTCATTTAGGATTTGTGTGCAAAATTTGAGGCCAATCGGACTTGATTTGATAGGTTTAGGCATCGAATGTAGAAGATGAAAATTCTTAAGTTTCATTAAGCTTGAATTGGGGTGTGATTTATGATTTTAGCATTGTTTGACATGATTTGAGATTTCAGATAAGTTCGTATGATATTTTAGGACTTGTTGGTGTATTTTATTAAGGTTTCGAGGGCCTCGGATGAGTTTCGGATGGTTAACTGATCTAAAGGAAATTGTACTTAAATAGTTGTTGCAAATGTTCTTCTGCCCAGAAATCGAGAGCCATGATCGAAGATAAGGCTCGGGGGCCATGATTGAAGACAAGGCTCGAGGGCCATGATCGAAGGCAGGCTCGAGGACCATGATCGAAGGAAGGCCCGGAGGCCAGTGATCGAAGGCCCAGGATCGAGGGCTATGACGGAGGCCAATGATCAAAGGCCTAGGATCGAGGGCTATGACCGAGGCCAGGATCGAGGGCCATAAATATCGAAGTCATGATCGATGCCCATGATCGATGGCTGCCTCAGCAGTTTTATAAAACTAGGGATTTCGTCAATTTTCCATTTTTGACGAATTTGAGCTTGAGCAGAAGCGATTTTTGACAGATGTTCAAGGAAAAACATTTGGGTAACTGATTCTAACTCGGATTTGGTTAATATATACGAATATATTATTATTTTCACCATTTAATTAGTGAACTTGGAAAAAATTTAGAAATCTCATAAAAATAAATTTTTGAGATTTCGGTATTGATTTAGAGTCGGATTTGAGTGAAACTTGTATGGTTGGACTCCTAATTGAATGGGTTGTCAGATTTTGTGAGTTTCGTTGGATTCCGAGACGTGGGCCCTACGGGCAATTTTTGAGCTAATTTCGAATTTATTGAAAAATATAGTATTTTCATATGAAATTGATTCCTATAATTGTTGTTGACTGTATCTAATTATTTTGGCTAGATTCAAGCCATTCAGAGTTGGAAAATCGAGAAAAAGGCATACTACTTGATTAATTAGAGTAATTCGAGGTAAGTGACTTGTCTAACCTTGTGTGGGAGAAAGTTTCCCTAGGATTGGTATTGATGTGATAATTGTAATGTGTTGAAAGTCGTGTACACAAGGTGACGAGTGTGTACATGGGCTAAATGTGGAAGATTATGTCTTTAAATTGTGTAGAGCACAGTTGCATATAAATTAAATTATTTTATTCTGTTATATTCATCATCATTAATATATTTTCATATTTTAAATTTTCTTGACTTGTTCCTGCTAAGTGTTTTTACCTGTTTAGTTGAAACTCTATTTTCTTTTGTTCTATGCGTTACTTGAAGGATGAATTTCTTAATTTAAATATTATTAAAAATGAAGTATTTTACATTTAAAAATTTGATATTTAGACAAAGTGTTAAATTTGTGAAATATTATTTTTGCTGAATATTTTATAAGATTTCCGTACTCATTGTGATGGAGTCGTGAGCTCTTTATTATGGAAAATATTGTTGTTGATTTATTTTGGCATGAGCCGTGAGCTCTTTATTGTGAAAAAATATTGTTATTGATTTATTTTGGCAAGTTTAAATATTTGGGCACTTGAGGTGCAAATTATAATATATTGTGATATTGATACGCATGCTGTGGTATAAGGTTTGGGTGTTGAAATGCATGCGGTGAGATAAGAGTGGCTTGATACGCGTGGCTAGTAGAGGAAACTACTAGAAGTCATACGATGTGATAAGAATGGCTAAAACGCGGGATGCTATTTCGGGAAAAATATTTTCTTTAAAATAAATTGTGAAGGCTCCCGCAGTGATAAAAGAAAATGAGATATTGTGAATTTAATTATGATTTGGGACTACGAAGCGGTACCTCGGGAGTGCCCTTATTGATATTGATTGATGGCCGCAGTTGCATGTGATTAGTGTTGTGATTTTTTTAAAGTTGAAAAGAAATTTAGTTTTGTTTCCATGAGGTATTAATTGCCATTATTTGGTGTGATTAAATGGTGACATATTACTTTATTCATTTTCATTGTCATTTAATCTTATTATATTGTTAAACATTTTACCATGCCATTATTTATTTTCCAATAGGGCCTGACCTGACCTCGTCACTACTCTACCGAGGTTAGGCTTGGCACTTACTGGGTACCGCTGTGGTGTACTCATACTACGGTTCTGCACATCTTTTTATGCAGATCCATGTATATCTTACCAGCCCAGACATCAGTGAGTTACCTGTATACGGAGATTTCGAGGTTTATCTGCCAGCGTCCGTAGACTCCGAAATTCCCTTCTATAATTATCATGTTGCTTCTTTATTTTCTTTAAACCTTGATATATAGAGACATTGAGGATAAAATCTTAGAAGCTTGTGACTTATTTCTACCGGATTTTGGGAGTTGTGATTATGTGAATTTGAAGATTATTTATTTCACATTTCTATTATTATTCCGCATTGATAGGCTTACCTAGTCTTAGAGACTAGGAGCCATCACGACATCCTACGGAGGAAATTTGGGGTCGTGACAATTTTATACATTATTTTAATACAATTTTATTCTCTCGCTTTTGATCTGATCATTGTTGTGCCCGGAAACCCTGTTCCCGGACTCATTAGCTCTGTCGTTCCATATACATTCTAAGGCTAAGTATTTTATATTTCATCAGTTATTTCGCTACTTTTTGGATCAAATTAATTCACTTGTCTATAAACCACGAACAAATTCAACCATACCATTTTTCGGGTAAACAACGTGTGTTACACGTATATCACTTATTAATAATAACAAAATATAAATATTAATTCATGAAAAGAATAAATAGAACTTCAAGTTTTTTCATTAAGATTCAATTGTTTATTTTCTTCTTTCTTTTTTGGTTTCCACCGAGAGACATACTCTTCGACTAACTCTATTTATTCTAGCCATCGTACTATCAATTAAATTTCGGTATTGGTTGCCCTAGTATACGATGCAGGAAGCAGCACTCTTTGATCAACTTTATTTTCTATATTTGCTTCGGCCATAACAATATCAATTGCGATTCTGTATAATTGTATTTTCAAGGTTGATTACTTTTTTCTGAAATATTCAAGCCTCGCTTTTTGTATTTTAATATACATGTCATGCAAGAAATCTTCAGTTTCATCGTAGACACCTATAAGTAATATTTGTTTAAACACTGATAAGTATTAATAGTTCAAATCTAATCGGTGATTATAAACGGTTAATATGCATAATAAGTCATTTTTCTACTAAATAAGATAAACTTAATAAAGATTCAAGAAGGCCCAAATATGCCCATGTACTATTCAAAATTACTCTATCTCTTATTATTTTTAATAAGGTCCTAGAGCTTGATATCTTCCTTGAATGACCAAGGTCCTTTTTTCATATTATCACAATAATGAGCTCTTCTTTCTCTTCCCCTTTGAAAATGGAACTTCGATAAATGCAATTTAAATTCAACAAAAAGACATTTATAAGATGTGAAAATAAATTAAGATGTGACTTAAATAAAGAGAAAAGAGTAGAAAGAATTGATACATTCATCAACATGATAGACTTCACTGTTGCTTTGTCCCTCTAGTTTCCTGTAAAGATTCAGATGTAATAAAAATATGTTATCACATTAATTTATAGTAAGTATATTACCAATAATGTAACTTCTGAAATGCAACAAAGTAAAAGTATATATGCAGTAGAATGATGACTCACATAAATGTTGGTAAATATATATTTGATTTCATTTTTTTCGATATATATAGAATCTTGAACAAGAAGTATATAATAGTAAAATTATAAAATAAAATATGGCTCTGTAATTTGTTGACATAGTTCAATTGGACTCAAAAAATTTAAAAGTGTCACGACCCAATTTCACCTATAGTTCGTGATGGCGCCCAACACTATAGCTAGGCAAGATAACAAATAAATTAAACATATATCAATTATTTTCAGAATAATTTTCTAAGTAATTTTTTATTATTTTACTAGAAATATTAAAAAAAATATATATAAAAGATACCGATTAATTTAAATCCAAGATAAATAATCAACTCCCAATTTTACCAATGTGTGTGTCAAGACCTGGTGTCACAAGTGTACGAGCATCTACTAGATTATACAAAATCTCAAATACTGTCTGAAATAAAATTGGACAGAATGAAAAATACAAGGAGAAACACTGGTAGCTGCAGAACGGCTCAGAAAGGCAGCTCACCACTATGACCCTGGATAACGTGGGTGTAAGACCATAGGCCCTCCACTAGTACTTCCCTCAGGTCCTGCACAAAAAAGTGCAGCAAGTGTAGTATGAGTACGTAAACAACGTGTACCCAGTAAGTATCAAGCCTAATCTCGAAGTGGTAGAGACGAGATGGCCGACTTTGACACTCACTATGGGTCAATAATAATAATTGAAATAAAACTAGAATATCTAAATCAGCATGATTCACAGAATATAATAATAATTTATTTAACCAGCAGAAATAATTAAGTTCCTTCAATTCCAATAAATTTTTAATTTATCAATTAGTCTCATTTACAGGAATAAAAATAATTTCTTAACAAGCAGGGATAATAATTCTTTAAATTCCAAAGATTTTCAATTTATCAATTAATTTCGCAAGCTGCAATAAACTATCAAAGTATCGTGTAATTATTATTATTAACCACGATTTCTGCCGAGGCCGTACGGCCCGATCCAGAGTATCGTGTACACTGCCGAGGGACGTGCGGCACGATCCATAGATGCATCTATCCTACCGAGGCATTCGGCCCGCTCCACAAAAAAGGAGGACATTTTCTTATGTACCTCCGGAAGGAGAGTATATTTATTATAAGATCAATTCGAGAGGATGAACAATTTCTTTTAACAATTAATTAATTTAAACAAAAAATTAAGCATATGAGATTTTCATCTTTTAATATTTTTTCCCTAACAATTCACCATATATATATATATATATATATATATATATATATATATATATATATATATATATATATATATATATATATATATATATATAAAATAATTTTAATTAAACAGAAAATACAATTTGCACAAGTAATTCATGTTGTGAGTCCTAAACTACCCAGACTTTAGCATTAATAGTAGCTACGCACGGACTCTCGTCACCTCGTGCGTACATAGCTCCCACAATTAGCAATAATTATTATTTTAATTACCTATGGGGTAATTTTTCCCTCACAAGATTAGACAAGAGACTTACCTTGTCTCAAAGTCCACTTTCCGATTACCACGTCGCATTAGATTCTCAATTTGATGCCGAAACAATCTGAAACTATCCAAAGGTTATACAAAATAATTAATACATATTCAATAATTCGAATTTAGGCTATTAAATAAATTACCCAACCCAAAATGGTAAAATTCCTAAAATTCACCCCGGGCCCACGTGCCCGGATTCCGGAAATTCTCGAATAAAAACGTTACCCATAATCTTAAGAACTCAAATATATAATTTCTATCCAATTCCATAACCATTTTCGTGGTTAAAATCTCGTTTTTATAAGAATCTAGGATTTTCATCTAAATCTTTAATTTTTAAGATTTTCTAGTTATAATCTACCCATAATCTATGTATTTAATTCAAGGTGTGTAGAATTAACTTACCTCCAAGTTGCTAGTTTATCACGGCCCGAAATTCCCTCCTTCGGACTGTGATGGCGCACAACATTTCACTTGCTAGGCAAGCCAACGTTAGAATAATATTAACCAATTTTTAAATAATTTTTAAATTATTAATAATCAATGAAACAAAAGCGGAAGCAAAGTTTGAAATATAGTGAAATAATTCGTAAAAATAGCGGTGTCTAAATACCATCCCAGAATTGGTATCACAAGTGCACGAGCTTCTAGAATAAATACAAATAAAGGTCTGAATAAAATAAAGTTGTCTGGAAATAAACACACAGCTAAAGTAAAATAGACGGGAATTTCAGAACTGCGGACGCCATGCAGTTATACCTCAAGTCTCCTCTGGTAACTGAAATCCGAGCAAGTCTATGGTACGCCGCTGGGACCAACTCCAAAATCTGCACAAAAAGTGCGGAGTGTAGTATCAGTATAACCGACCCCATGTACTGGTAAGTGCTGAGCCTAACCTCGACGAAATAGTGACGAGGCTAAGGCGGGTCACTTACATTACCTGTATGCAATATTAGTAACAACAACAATAATAGAAATAAATTAGGTAACTCATTTATAATAATTGAAGTCAACTCAGCAGTTATAACCAATTATCGTTTCCATTAATTCTTTTGCAGTGTGCAACCCGCTCTCACAATATATTTATATTTAATTCTATTGCAGCGTGCAACCCGCTCTCACAATATATTCACATTCAGTTCTGTTGCGACGTGTAACCCGCTCCTCCAATATATTTATTTTAATCAAGTCTGTTGTATATTTATTTCAATCAAGAATATATAGACTTTTTAATAAGTCTGTTGCGGCATGCAACCCGATCCTCCAATATGGACTTTTTAATAAGTCTGTTGCGGCGTGCAACCCGATCCTCCAATATGGACTTTTTAATAAGTCTGTTGCGGCGTGCAACCCGATCTCCCAATATTGACTTTTAATAAGTATGTTGCGGCGTGCAACCCGATCCTCCAATATGGACTTTTTAATAAGTCTGTTGCGGCGTGCAACCCGATCCTCCAATATATCAATTTCAATAAATTCTTATAGAAGAAATTTCTCCAATAAATGCCACAATTAATATAAAATTATAAGACAACAAGCATACAATAATTATGATTTAATTATGAAACAAACAATGACAAATAGCAAATTATTATGGAATCAGGGAGAAAATAGACAGTCTAATATTTAATATGCTAAATGTCAAATAACAATTAAAACACATAATTCAAATAGCATGTAACAATTAATACAGGAATTCAAAAATTAACATTTGACAAAGAATAGGAGAGAAACAATTATTATAATAATTAATTCATGATTTAAAATAATTTATGATTTTTCAAGTAAGCAAGCAAACAATTAATTTGACGACGTATATACACTCGTCACCTCGCCTATACGTCGTTCAAATGCAATTCATATAACAAATAGTTTAAGTCACAAACAATTCAATATACTCAATACGAATCATAGGAATTAATTCCATATGAATTTACTAATTTTTCGGATAAAAATTCTAAATTCATTAAAATATTTGACAGTGGGACCCACATCTCAAATTCCAAAAAATTTGCGAAATCCGAACACCCGTTCTGGTACGAGTTCAACCATATAAAAATTATCCAATTCCGATATCAAAGGGACCTTAAATTTTCGTTTTTGGAAGATTTTATAAAAATCTGATTTTTCTTCCATAAATTCACGAATTCATGATATAAATGAGTATGAAATCATGAAATATAATTAATATAAGATAAAGAACACTTACCCTAATATTTTTCAGTGAAAATCGCTCAAAAATCGCCTTACCCGAGCTCAAAAATAGAAAAGAGTTGAAAATGGGTCGAAACCCCATTTCGAGAACTTAAGTTCTGTTTCTGGGAATTTTACCCTTCGCGAACACGGTCAGTGCCTCGCGTTCGCGAACGCGGTCAGTGCCTCGCGTTCGCGAAGCACAAATTCCTACTGCTCTATTTTACTCTTCGCGAACGCGAAGCTTGCCTGGCTTGGCCTTCGCGAACGCGAAGGCAATTGTCTTGGCCAGCCCCTTTCCCTTCGCGAACACGAGGCTTCGATCGCGAACGCGAAGCTTCACACCTCAAGCCTTCGCGAACGCGTTCTCTCTGTTGCAAACGCGAAGCACAAAATGTGTCAGCCCCAATTTTCTCTTCGCGAACGCGAGACTCCCCTCGCGAACGCGAAGAAGGAAACCAGAAGCAGGTTTCTGCAGTTTTTCCCAAGTCCAAAAATGATCTGTTAACCACCCGAAACCAACCCGAGCCCTCAGGGCTCCAAACCAAACATGCACCCAAGTCCTAAAATATCATACGAACTTGCTCGCGCGATCAAATCGCCAAAATAACACCAAGAACTACGAATCGGACACCAAATCATAGGAAATTTCCAAGAAAACCTTAAAACTTATATTTTTACAACCGGACTCCGAATCACGTCAAATCAACTCTGATTCTCACCAAATTTGGCAGACAAGTCATAAATATTATAGTGAACCTATACCAGGATCCGAAATGAAAATACGGACCCGAGATCAATAAATCCAATATCAGTAATTTCTTAAAAATCATTAAGCTTTCAAGCTTTTAATATTTCATCAAAATTCCATATCTCGGGCTAAGGACCTCGGAATTCAATTCCGAGCATACGCCCAAGTCCCAAATAACGATACAGACCAATCGAAATTGTCAAAACACTAATTCGGATCCGTTTGCTCAAAATATTAACCAAAGTCAACTCAGTTGAGTTTTAAAGATCTATTTCATATTTTAATCCATTTTTCACATAAAAACTTTTCGAAAAAATGTACGGACTGCGCACCCAAGTCGAGGAATGATACATGGTGCTTTTTGAGGTCTTAGAACACAGAATTACTTATTAAATTTAAAGATGACATTTTGGGTTATCACATAGTTGAAATCCCCTCTCAAAAGCTCTGAAATCGCCGAACAATGGAAGAAAAACGGACTAAAAATGGACTGAGCTTCGTCCGTTTTAAGGTTCTGCCCAACAGTGATTTCTGCATCTGCGGAGGCTTAGCCGTACTTGCGGTTCCGCATATGCGGAAAGAGTCTCGGAGGTGCGAGATTCCCCTCTCAGACTGGCTCCGCACCTGCGCCCAAAGGACCGCACCTGCGCGTCCGCTTCTGCGCCCAAATCCTTCGCACCTGCGGAAATTGTCCGCTTCTGCGAGCTACTGCCGCACCTGCGAGTCTGACAGTAGCTGGGAGCTTCAGCTTTGGCTCAAATTTTCAAAATTGGTCCGAGCCTCGTCCGGTTAACACTCAGGGGCCCCGGAACCCCGCTCGAATATACCAACAAGTTTGAAATCATAAAACGGACTCGTTCGAACTCACGGATCATGTAAAACAATATCAAATCTAAGAATCATACCCTAAACCAAATTGAATCAAACTTAAAAATTTCAAATTCTTCAAACTTACTCCGAATGCGCCGAAATATACTTATACTACTCGGAATGACACCAAATTTTGCGTGCAAGTCTTAAATCACTGTACGGAGCTATTCCCAGACTCGAAATTCAAAACGAACCTCGATTAATCCAAAACCTATTCCAAACCAAATTTAAAGAACTTTAAACCTTCAAATAGTTAATTTTTACTATTAAGCGCCAAAATGCTCCCGGGTTATCCAAAACCCAATTCGAACATACGCCCAAGTCCGAAATCATCATACGAACCTATTGGAACCGACAAATCCCGATTCCTGGGTTGTTTTCTCAAAATGTTGACCGAAGTTAAACTTGGCCTTTTAAGGTTAACTTAAGGAACCAAGTGTTCCGATTTCAACCCAAACACTTCCAAATCCCGAATCAACTATCCCCGAAAGTCATAAATTATTAAAAACATATTCGAAAAGTTTTATTTTAAGGAACGGGATTTTAAAAATTAAAATAACCGGTTTGATCATTTCAAAAAGACTAAAGGCGTATAGGTTAAAATATGAGCAAAATACAAATGTGATTCTATCATGATAACTGCAAAAATTGTAAGAATATAAAACAGTAAATAATTAGTAAAAAACTTGCTCATTTTCTTTGATAACGAACAAAAACAAATCATTCTTGAACATATCAAACCATGCGTAGTGGGATTGTTCTGTGCAAAGAGTAGATGCCATAAATATCTGAAATATTATGATAAAATATGATCCTTGGTTGATCTTATTCATCTGGTTTAATATTTAAATACTTCTCATGATTAAAACTATGATGTTGTAATGAAAAGTAAAATTCTTTTGTCTATATGCTTAGTTTGTGAACCTATGTGCTTATTATGTGCGCGCTTCTTTGTTTTTGTTTTATTCTTCAGGATTTTAGACTATTCTGCTTTGTGATTAGCAATAAATTAAGAACACATTTGAGCTGGTCTATATGCGAAATAAAATTCTGATTTTATTTAGTCCTTTCTCGTACGCTTCAATGATCATTACTAATATCTCAAGTCATGCTCTAAGCTCTCCAAATACACACTGTCTTTTTGGAATTTTTTTTAGAAGTCTATATAGAATCTACACAAAGTTTAAACCTTCTACTTGGAAATTATGTATCAGAAGACACAACAAACTATGACTTTTCCTTATAATTTTAGCCTAATCTTTTATCTGTTTGGCAATAGATTTAGGGGAAACTTAAGCTTGTATGTGGGCAAACAAAAATTGGTTTTTATTTAGGCAATTATTGTACGCTTTAGATGTCGCTAGTAATTTCTCAAATAGTATAGAGCTCTTCAAATACACCTAGCTTTTCTGGAAAGTTTTCTTTAATGTCTACTAAAATAGTCACATTTTCGGCATTTGACTTGAAAATAATGTATCAGGAAATTACAGTAACACAAAAAGGTTATAGCATTGATCATGCACAAATTCAGATTAAGAAGCACTATGTAGAAGTTAAATTGACAAATTACAACCATAACAGGCCGCAGAGAAACATAGAAATATAAGAGCATTAAATTTGTAACTCAATTTTACTCGAACCAGGCCGGAAAAAGTCGAACTAAATTAAGGTGTAATCATCTCCAAATTATAACCATTTTAGAGAACAAAAAATAAGCTAAATAACAAACTCAATTAAGGTGTGCATATCAGAAAATCAATGTACAAAGCAACATGAGAAGTATGTATATATATGAGAATTTTCTACTACGTAATTTAAGGAACCTACAAGTCGATTTTCGCAGAGATAGATATTGCTTATAATTTAGTCCTAAAAATAGATAGAGGAAATAATAGCAGCGCCAAAGATCTGACATCGATTACAAGTGGGAAAAATTATGAAAAACAATAAGTATGAAAAAAAGTTTGGTGCAAACCTGAACTAAAACAGGAGATGGCGAAGTGAGAAAGAATTGGCATCCAAGAATTTGATTTTTAAAGACAATAGAATGAAACGATGGGAACTCTTCATGGCTCTCTTCAAAGATGTTCCGTAAGTAGAGAAACGCCAGGAGCATGTCTCTTCAAATGGCGTCTTTTCCTAGGTTGTTTTATTTGGGGTTTTTAATTTTATAAAATAAGTTAATTGCATATTTAGTTAAATATTAGGTGTATTTTAGTGATTCAACTTTTAACTAAAAAAGCTTCTTGTTTTTAATATACTAGAAAGCATGTCTATATTTTTGTATTATCTATAAACTGATTATTGGATTCCTCTCCGAGGTATTACTATTATTATCCGGATTTGGACTGCACCTATCTCAGCTCGTCGCCGCTTTCAGCCCAAGGTTAGTCTTGTTACTTATTGAGTACGTTGGGTGTCACAACCCAAAATCTCACATGTCATGATGGCGCCTATCTCAATACTAGGCAAGCCGAGAATCTCAATAAATCACCATATCTTTTAAATTTGAAAACATAATAATTAAATTCAGCAGAAGAAACTCACAATTTCAAATATAACACTCCCAAAATCCGTTGTCACTGAGTACATGAGCATCTAATATGAATACAAAGTCTGACTGATAAAATCAGTGTCTGAAAATATAGAACAGTACAATAATTAAACAGGAAGGGAATCAAGTTTGTGAATGTCAAGCAGCTACCTTGATAGTCCCCAACAGAATTAACTTTGAAATCTAGCAGCCGCCATATCCGGGAGCACTTGTATCTGCACACTAAGTGCAGAGTGTAGTATGAGTACAACCAACTCAATAAGTAACAGGACTAACCTCTGGGCTGAAAGTAGTGATGATCTCCGCAGGTACAGTCCAGTACATAAATAATGGTGCAAAAATATAGGCATCCTTTCAAATTCAACCGTTAAAAATTAGTACAAGTAAAATAGATCATTACTGCATGATATGAGGAATATGACATCTCAGTGGAAAGATCTCATATAATATTGGTCACAAATCATTCGATCACTTGATATTGTTTATGGCCAATCCGGCCCAGGGATATTCCATCTCGTATATATGTACCCATTAACTGACAGTCAGTTACTTAGTACCGTATAAGGCCAATCCAGCCCTAGGGTAATTTATCCTCAAATGTAACTAATACGGACAAGATCCATGTCCAGGTAAATTCATTACAATATAAATAAGTAAGGCAAGTTTATGTCTTGAAAAATTCATCCCGAATATATATAATCATCTACGCTCACTGGGGGTGTGTACAGACTCCGGAGGGGCTCCTTCAGTCCAAGCGTGATATAAAGCCTTTATGGCCTACTGCAGGCGGACAGTCCCGATCTGTATAATAATAAAGCCTATAAGTCCTGCTGCAGGCGGGCAGTCCCGATCAATAAAATAGTAGAGCTAATAAGGCCTGCTGCAGGCGGGCAGCCCCGATCCAGAATAATAATAATAATGTATAAAGTCATTCTGGCCTGCTGCAGACGGGCAGCTCGATCCCATAAATATCCTCACAATGGACAATTATTACTGAGTGTGAAATATATATTTTTAAACAATGAATTCAACAGCAACATGACCCCATGGGTCCCAAAATATTGGTACGTAGCCTAAACATGATCGTTAATAGGAGTCTCACCTCAATTTCTCTAATACGTAGAGAATGTTTACGTAATAACATGATTCATAAATCTTACAACTGCACAAGATTTGTTCAAGATATAATTTATATGGTGCACGTCCACATGTTCGTCACCTATCGTGAGTGTCACCTCCAAAAAATTTATATCATACAAATTCAAGGATTCATACGCTCAGAACCAAGTTTAGAAGTGTTACTTACCTCAAATCGTGTAATTCTTTATTCCGCTATGCCTTTGCCTCATGAATTGGCCTCTAAACGCCTCAAATCTAGCCACAATTAATTCGATTCAGTCAATAAAATTTATTAGAATTAATTCCGTAAGAACATACTAATTCTTCATAAAAATCCGAAATTTAGCTCAAAATTTGCCCGTGGGGCCCACGTCTCAGAACCCGACAAAAGTTATAAAATCAGGAAGTTCATTCAACCACGAGTCTAACCATACCAATTTTACCAAAATTCAACCTCAAATCGACCTCCATATCTTCAAATCTTATTTTCAAATCCCTAAGTTCAAACCCTCGATTTACACCTCAAAAATATGTAATCTACTCGGATTATTCGATGATAATTCAATACTATGGATTAGAAATGATCACAAGTGACTTACCTCAAGATTTTCCATGATTTCTCGCTCAAGAATCGCCCAACCCGAGCTTGAAATGCCCAAAAAAAAAAAAATATCGGAACCCCTCTGTTTTGTACACTACCCAGGATTTTCGCATCTGCGACCCCCTCTCCGCACCTGCGAAACCGCTTCCGCGATAAAATTTTCGCTTCTGCGGAAGCCACTTGGTTTCCCTAACTCTGCACCTGCGCTCCATCGCTCGCGCCTGCAGAGTTAGGGAACTAAAGCTGTATCTGTGCATCGCACTTGCGGCTAATTTATCGCAGGTGCGATCACACTAGAAGGCAAAAGTTTTTCAGATTTCTTCTAAGTCCGAATTTAATCCGTTAACCATCCGAAACTCACCCGAGGCCCCCGGGACCTCAACCAAATATACCAAAAAGTTCTATGACATAACACGGACCTACTCGAGGCCTCAAATCACATCAAACAACACTAAAAATACGAATCGCGCATAGATTCAAGCCTAATGAACTTTGAAACTTTGAAATTCTATATCTTGTGCTGAAACACATCAAATCAATCCGTAATGACTTCAAATTTTGCACAAAAGTCACATTTCACATTACGGACCTATTCCAATTTTCAGAATCAGATTCTGACCCCGATATCAAAGAATCAACCCCCCGGTCAAACTTTCCAAAAGTTCAACTTTCGGCATTTCAATCCTAATTCCACTACGGACCTCCAAATAATTTTCTAGACACGCTCCTAAGTCCACAATCACCATACGGAGCTATTGGAATTATCGGAATTCAAATCCAAGGTCGTTTACACATAAGTCAACATCCGGTTAACCTTACCAACTTAAGCTTTTCATTATGAGACTAAGTGCCTCAATTCATTCTGAAATCTCTCCGGACCCGAACCAACTAATCCGATAGGTCATAATACCGCTATAAATCACAAATAGAGCAGTAAATGGTGAAACGAGGCTGTAATACTCAAAATAATAGACCGGGTCGTTACATTTGGTCGGTTATACTCATACTAAACTCTGCACTTCGTGTGCAGATCCAGGTACTTCTGGACATGGCGGTTGCTAGATTTGGAGTTTCATATATTTGCAAACTATTGAGGTAGTTGTCTTGGTGTCCGCAGACCTCGACTCTTCTTCTTTTCAGTTTATTAGCATTGTTCTACCTTTCTAGACATTTGTTTTAGCAGTTAGACTGTATCGTCATTTAGATGTTTATGTACTCAGTGATACCCGAATTTTAAAAATTTTGTATATGAGTCGTAGTATTCTTTATCGACTATTTATGAGAGTTATTACTGTTAAATATGTTTCATCTTGTTTTCAATTTAAAAATGCGTAGTTCTTTGTGGATGTTGGCTTGCCTAGTGCTGTGATAGACTCCATCACGACATGTTGAGTTTTGGGTCGTGATAGGCGAACGGTAAAAGTAGCTATCATATAATCCCCTAGAAGTCACATGAGAAAAATAAAAAAATTTATTTACCATTTATGTATTCTTTGATCCCAAGAATCTATCTATCTATCTATCTATCTATATCTATATCTATATCTATATTATTATAAAAGTACGAATAATTTATGCTAAATGTTGAACGACTAAAATATCCCTAAAACAATGATCGACTTTTATGCCCTTAAATATTTGTAAAATTTAAGGATCTAATTGTAATTAAACTACTCAATGATGAAATTCTTTTTCGATTTAAACTACACATACATCGACCTTATAAAGTTGATCCTACTGGAATTAGAAAAGCACATTAATAATTTTCTTTTAAAAATTAAAGTGTCTTACGTAATTTACTACAACATATGTTGTAGATTGAATTTTAACTTATGATCAAATTTTAAATAATTTACCGATTTATAAAGCTTAAGAGAAAAACTATAACACTTATTAATGGTACTTATTTTTTCCTATATCTTCCCCAATTGAGAACGTATATATTTATATCTACAACTATCTTTCTATTTATATATCTATATTATTATACATCTATCTATCTATATTTATATCTATACCTATATCTATATCTATCTATATTATTATAAAAGCACGAATGTTGGATCGGTAAATATTGAACGATAAAAATATCCCTGAAATATTGACCGACTTTTATACCCTTAAAAATTGAATTATTTCTTCAAAACAAATAATAGAATATGGGATAAAATTATGACATTTAGTACCTAAAATATAGGAGTTTTAAACCAACTAATACTAGAAAATTTTAAAATCATAAAATAACGTGAATCAAGTTATAGTGCCTAAAACAAAGGAATTAGTTACCAACTAATAATAGAAATTCTTAAAGCCACTTGTCATTGGAAAACACGAAGAAAAATTTCTTAAGCCACAACATAACGTAATATTCCAATGTCACTCTAACTCCTTGTTTAAACACATGAAAGAAAACCTAAAAGAAACAAAACGTTAGAGAAAGCTTAAATGTGTAAAACATATAATTAGCTGCCTATCTTGTTTTAGCTTCAAAATTAGAGGTAGTTTTTAAATAGAATTTGACTTTTTATTATACCAAAATAATCTATAAATTTATGTAGGAGTAAATAAATAAGGGTAAATTGTTATGATTAGGAAATTATTTCCTTTTTACCCAAAGACGGGTCCTTCTAATTCAAATATTGACCAATTTTGTATACCCTTCAAAATTGAATTATTTCATCAAAAAGAAAATATAATTTGGGATATAACATTTGATTTGGTAGGTATGACGATCTTTTAATGTATACATTAATTTACAACTCAGAACGCTAAATCTCAATTGATAACTACTCATAATAAATCAATTACTTTTAAAGATGTTTTAATATATATATATACACTAATTTGCAACTCGAAAACGATAAATCTCAATTGATGATTACGCATAATAAATTAATTACTTTCAAACATATATATACTAAATTACATCGCAATGTTGTCTATGACAATTGATTTGGACATACTAAACAATGTTTATATGAGCAAGTATATTATTGTATTGACACATGATGACTCATGTGATTTCTAAGAGATGGATTAATAAGAATTTGAGTTGAATAATTTTCTAGCAATAAGTTTTGTATAATATGATTTCTTCTGTATAATCACACAAATGTGTTTTCAATATGTGGCTAAGAAATTAAAATGTTTAGACATAAAAATGTGTAATACTTGAAATAGAATAACGTCCAACTAAAAAAAGTTCGATAAAAGACATTATTGACTAAATGACTTTTAAGCTTTGTTTTCTCCATTATCAATATATCTTTATCATATATATATATATATATATATATATATATATATATATATATATATATATATATATATATATATATATATATATATATATATATATATATATATATATATTAGTCTTCATATATCTTAAGGCTTATCTAAATTAATCATAACTTCAGATAACATAATAAATAACAGTGTATTCTTTAAGTTATTTTACAACTTTAGTCACATAACTATGTGATTCCGGAATATTTAGTTTCAATTTGTCCTCCTATATTATGTCAAAACATTATTCATGACTTGATTTGTATGGTATATTGTATTTTTTTTATTTATTTTAAGAAACTAATTTCGTACTGTGTACAGATTCAATAGTATATGCAATTGAAAGTTTATTACTGTCAGTATGCATTTCTCGTGCAACGCGCGAACATAGAGATTATTATTATTATTATTATGAAAGCACGAATGCTAGAAAGTTAAATGTTGAATGACGAAAATATCCTTATAATATTGACCGACAATTATACCCTTCATAAACTAAAATCTCCTTTAAAGAAACAAATTACATGTTGGATAAACTTAAAATATTAGAAAACAATTTAAACTATCTGGACGTTGAGTTCCACTAAAAAGTAGAATCCTGTATTTAAGTATACCTGGTTTATGTTACAAATTTAAGTTAGTCAATGACTCTTCCTTCTCATTATAATAAGATAATCTGATCTCACACAAAATATTATTACTTTCAATTATAAGAAATAAACTGGTTCAAAGCAAAATAAAAGTAAGACAAGAAGAGCTTTCCCTAGCCCACTGGCATCTTCCCAAAGCAAGAAAAATTTGATTCCATATCGAACTAGAGTTCCAAAATCCAAACAAATAATGCTTTTGGACTTTGGTTTATTGCTAATTCTTTGTTCTATGATGCCCAAATATCAAGTAATTGATTGGAACTTGCAGTCGAATTTTTTTTCTTTTTTTTTTTAATACCGTTTGGAATACTACTCTAATACATAATTTAAGGTAGATTGCTATTTATTTGCATAATTTTAATGTTTCAATAATCAGTATTTTTTTCTTTTTGTATAATTACTATTATGTTAAGTGATCATGTGACTATGTTATTTACATGATAATCTTATGTGTTTAAATTTCTAACTTTTATGAATATTTAATTGGTTAAAATTCAATGAAATAATTTGGTGAAATCAATATGAATGTTGTTTTGGTTTCACCTAATCTTCTACATCTTTTACTGTAGAAAGAAAAAATGATGCTGATCAAATATAATATTTATTGGAGGTTTTCTATATTGTCCTAAAAAATATCATGTCTGCAATGACCCGGCCGGTCGTTTCGGGAGTTATAGCCTCGTTTTTCCCATTTCTATTTCCTTTATGCTCTTAAGCTATATTATGATATAATGGGTTAGTTGGTTCGGCTCCGGAGTGATTTCGGAGTGGAATGAGACACTTAGTCTCTAATTTAGAATCTTAAGTTGGAAAGGTCAACAGGATGTTGACCTATGTGTAAACGATCTTGGATTTGAATTTTGATAGTTCTGTTAGCTCCGTTAGGTGATTTTGGACTTCGGAGTATATCCGAAATGTGATTTGGAGGTCCGTGATAAAATTAGGTTTGAATTGACAAAATTAAAAATTTGGCGATTTCGGTCGGCAGTGAAAATTTTGATATCGGGGTCGGAATAGAATTTCGAAAGGTAGAGTAGGTTCGTAGTGTCATTTATGACGTGTGTGCAAAAATTGAGGTCATTCAGACGTGACTTGGTTCGTTTCGGCATCGGTTGCCGAATTTGGAAATTTAGAAGTTCTTAGGCTTGAATCCGGGGGTAATTTGGTGTTTGGATGTTGTTTTGAATGATTCGAAGGTTTGACTAAGTTTGTATGTTGATATATAACTTGTTGGTATTTTTGGTTGAGGTCCCGAGGGCCTCGAGGTGATTCCGGGTAGTTAACGGATTTGTCGAAGTTGGAAGATGCAGCTGAAGCTGCTGGTTCTGCTATTTTCGCACCTGCGGAAGGAAGAATCGCATGTGCGGGGTTGCTGGTGCGCATGGGGGTTCGCAGGTGCGGGCAATGCTGGGCTAGGTAGGATGCGCATGTGCGAAAAGGCTATCACATCTGCGAGACCGCAGGTGCGAGACCTGGGGCGCAGATGCGGACGGAAGGAAGAAGGCTAGCTTCGCAGATGCGGTGTGCCACGCGCAGGTGCGCAAGCGCATGTGCGATAGGTTGGCCGTAGATACGGAACCTGGACATTTAAGTGACTTGTGCAGGTGCGGTTGATGGGACCGCAGGTGTGGTCGCGCGGGTACGAGTAAAAGGCCGCAGGTGCGAGAAGCCTGTGCAGAAGGTACATATTGCATACTTCGCGAATTTTGGTGCATTATTCACTATTTCTATTCGATTTTGGAGCTTTTGGGAGAGATTTGAAGAGGGAATCAAGGGGGTATTCATTGAGGTAAGTTACTTTAGACCTAATTCTCGTATATATGGTGATTTCCCATTGTTTAATCATGTAATTAGTGAAAATGAGGGGTTAGGGTTTGGAATTTTTGGAGAAGTAATTTAAGGATTTGAAGGACCAAACGATGTCGGATTTTGATGAATTTGGTATGGTTAAACTCGTGAGTGAATGAGATTTCTAGTTTTATAAATTTTGTCGGATTTCGAGACCTGGGCCCGTGGGCCGAGTTTGAGCCAATTTCGGCTTTTGGTCTAATTTTGTAGTTTTTCTTGTGGAATTCATTCCATTAGTGCATATTGATGGTATTGTACTGATTTTGAATAGATTCGGAGCATTTGGAGGCCGAGTCCAAAGGCAAGAGCATTACGGGGTAGAGATTTGACCGGTTTGAGGTAAGTAACGATTGTAAATCTAGTCCTGAGGGTATGAAAATCCATATTTCGTATCATTCTACTATTTTGAGGTGATGCACATGCTAGATGACGGGCGTGTGGGCGTGCACTGTTGGGGATTATGACTTGGTCCGTCCTGTAGCAACTGTAAAGTTGCATATTTTGTTGAAACTATATAATACTTATATGTTTTAGAAAGAATTTCTATAAATTGGGTTGAATGCCATGTTTTGGGCCTTGTGCCAGTGCTGTTTGGACCCTTATGGGCCTTTTCTTACTATCCTCTCACCGTTTTCAATTGAAAATCTATACTCAGTCATGTTTATACTTATTTACTGCATAACTCAGTTTTATGACTCTATTTGGATGCATATAAATGTTGTTTTGGGCTGAATGCCCTATTTTTACTGAAATGCCCGAGTAGCTTGAGAGGTTTATGACTGAGTGAGACCGAGGGCCTGATTTGTGAGGATAATTATGGGATCTGGCTGCACGCCGCAGCATGTTTGATATAGGTCGAGGGCCTGAGTTATTTATGCCATGATTTGGTTTGATATAGCGCTTGGGCTGAAGGAGCCCCTCTGAAGTCTGTACACACCCTCAGTGAGCGTAGGTACCTACTGAGTACGAGTGCCGAGTGTTGAGTCACTGTGAGGCATGAGTGAAATTGAGGTATGCTCGAGTGGCAAGAGTGATTGTGACGTTTGCCCGAGTGGCAAGAGTGATGTAACGACCCGGCCAGTTGTTTTGAATATTATAACCCCGTTCCCCTATTTACTGATTAATTTATGTCTTGCAATTGATTTAGGACTTATCGGGTTAGTCGGTTCGGGTCCGAAAGGAACTCGGAGTGAAATGAGACACTTAGTCTCATAATTAAAAATTTTAAGTTAGAAAAGTGGACCGGATATGGATCTATAAGTAAACGGCCTCGAATTTAAGTTTTGATGATTCCAATAGCTCCGTATGGTGATTTTGGGCTTAAGAACGTGTCCGGAATATTATTTGGAAGTCCGTAGAGGAATTCGGCTTGAAATGCCGAAAGTTTAATTTTTGAGAAGTTTGACCGGGGGGTTGACTTTTTGATATTGGGGTCGGAATCCGATTCTAAAAATTGAAATACCTCTGTTATATCATTTATGACTTGTGTGCATAATTTGAGGTCAATCGGATATGATTTGATAGGTTCCGGAGTCATTTGTAGAATTAGAAATTTCAAAGTTCATTAGGCTTGAATTGGGGTGTAATTCATAGTTTTAGCGTTGTTTGAGGTTATTTGAGAATTCGACTAAGTCCGTATGATATTTTAGGACTTGTTGGTATATTTGGTCGAGGTCCCGAGGGGCTCGAGTGAGTTTCGGATAGTTAACGGGTTGGATTTTGGACTTGGAACTCTGCTAGAATTTTTCTGATGCACCATATGGTTTCCTACATGAACGCGAAGAGGAACTGAGAGGCTGGAAATATTTTCTCTTTGCGTTCGCGAAGAGAAGCACGCGTTCACGAAGGGTGGATTGGGTGTGCATCGTGAACGCGAGAGGTGTTACACGTTCGCGAAGAAGAAAGGAAGCAGCTAAGGACCCCAGGCAATTGGTCTATACGTTCGCGTAGGGGTGTCGCGTTCGCGTAGTGAGGGGGGACGAAGCATCGCGTATTCGCGATGGGTTGAACGCGTTCGCGTAGAAGGCATTGACGCAGAGGCATTTTGTGCTTTGCAAACGCAAGGGTGATGTCACGTTCGCGAAGGAGGAATTTGGACGGGAGATATTTTGTGCTTCGCGAACGCGAGGCACTGACCGCGTTCGCGAAAAAGAAAAGCCTGGGCAGTGAGTTTAAGTTCTGAAAATGGGACTTCGTTCCATTTTCAGTTTTTGACGATTTGGAGCTCGGATTTGAGGCGATTTTGGGTAATTTTCATAGGAAACAACGAGGTAAGTGTTCTTAACTCAATATTGGCTAAATTACCCGAATCCATGGTTGTTTTTATCATTTAATTGGTGAATTGAGTTGGGTAAATTTGAAAACCCTCTAGGTTTAAATTGAAGATTTGAGGGACCAAACGATGTCGTATTTTGATAAATTTGGTATGACTAGACTCGTGAGTGAATGAGCTTTCTAGTTTTGTAATTTTTTCGGATTTCGAGACTTGGGCCCGGGGGCCGGGTTTAAGCCAATTTTGGGTTTTGGTCTAATTTGATAGTTTTTCTTGTGGAATTCATTCCATTAGCATATATTGGTGGCATTGTACTGATTGTGAATAGATTCGGAGCATTTGAAGACAGAGTCCAGAGACGAGGGCATTTAACGCTGTTAAGGTAAGTAACAGTTTTAACTCTGGCTTTGAGGGTATAAACCCGGAGATTTGACATCACGTGATTGTTTGGAAGTGATACCCACGTTAGGTGACGAGCGTGTGGGTATGCGCCGCGAGGGATTGAGACTCGGTCCGTCCCGTGAGGCTGTGAGGCCTAATGGCTATTATCTGTGGTTATGTGTTTATTTGTTGTTGAACTTGTTTGCCTTCATGTTAGAGATCATGCTTAGGCTTTATCCATGCTCACATTATTTATACTCAGTCATAGAAATTATTGTACATGTTTACCTCAGTCTCTATTATTTGCTAATATGAGGTGATACTTGATGTGGGTTGTGTTCCCTTATTTGTTGGTGATGATGAGGCTAGTGAGGTACATGATTGAGTGAGGCTGACGGCCTGGTTATGAGGATATTAATACCATAGCGCGTGAGTTATCCACGTAGCACGTGAGTTGACCGTGCGAGTCCAGGTATTGATACCATAGCATGTGAGTTGTTCGTGTAGCACGTGAGTTGACCGTGCGGATCTAAGTATTGATATGATGGTACGTGAGTTGTCCGTGCTTAGCGCTTGGGCTTTGGGAGCCCCTTCGGAGTCTGTACACACCCCTAGTGAGCGCAGAGTGTTGAGTGTTTTGAGTATTGAGTGCTGATTGCGAGTGATGAGTGATGGAGTGACACTGCTGTGAGGTTGTATTTATTTGTGTTGTTGTTGTATTTATCTGTTAAACTTCTTTGTGGAATTTACTGAGTTATGAAATTTACCTATTTATTTCTAAATTATGAAAATAAATAATTGGACTGTTTTACTTAGCTCGTCACTATTGCTCAGTTCCTTAGTTATTTTCCTGCACTTTATGTACAGATTCAGGTGAGTTAGAGCGCGGCGATCGTTGAGTTCAGACCGGCTATCTGTGGAGATTGCAAGGTAGCTGCTAGCGTCCGCATGACCTTGTTACTCCTTTTATCATTTCTTCTTTTGGATTGTAGTGACAGTTAGACAGTTTTATTTCTTAGTTCACAGATAAAGACGCTCATGACTTAGTGACACCCCGATGTTTGAGGCTCGTTTTCGTATTTCTAAAATTATAATTAGAGTTGATTTAGTTTATGAGAAATTCAAATGTTAAAATATTTTATTAAATTCTTATAATCGGTTTAGTAGAAATATTTTGGAAAGTAGGTTTGCCTTATAATACGATAGGCGCCATCACGACCATGGTCAGATTTTGGGTCGTGACAAGTGATTGTGAGGTATGCCCGAATGGTACGAGTGACTGTGAGGTATGCCCGAGGGGTTGTTTATAATTTTATTATTTTTGCTCACCTTTGCATTGAGCCTTTGATTGAAAGACTGTTGAAAAATATCTTTAAATAATTTTTACTGGAACCGGGTTTAAACGAGATGATTTGATTCAAACACTGATTTTTAAAGCATGATGTACTTTACTGAATATTTGTGATATGAACTTGATATGCTTTATTGCTCGTCACTAATGCTCAGTCTTTATTTATTGTTGTTACTTACTGAGTTGGCGTACTCACGTTACTCCCTGCACCTTATGTACAGACCCAGGTGTAGCTGGACACGGCAGCGATTGTTGATTATTCTGGTTGCAGATTTTCTCTGGGATAGCAAGGTAGCTGCTTGGCGACCGCAGCCCCTGCTCTTCTCCCGCTTATCTTCCTTTAGTTGTATTTAGCTATTTTTCAGACTATGTTAGTCTTGATATTGTCACACAAATGGTAGTAGATGCTCATGACTAGTGACAACCTGATGTCGAGCTTTTCTTTTCTGCACTTTATTTTGATTTGAACTCCTTTACGAAGGTTTTTATGTTGAATAACATTGAAACTTATCTTTGAAATGAAAATATCGGTTTGTTTTGGAAATGATTCGGCTTGCCTAGTTTCACGATAGGCGCCATCACGACAGGGGTTAGTTTGGGTATTGACAATATCCCATTCTTTTTATTAGTGACTTTTACTTTGGTATGCGAAGAGAATTACAAGAAAAATGAAATACTATATTTTTAGGAATTGATTATTAAACTTCGCATATTTAGATACAATTAGTTTTAGAATACTATGCAATTGAAAATTTATTACTACTTTTTGAATGTGCTTGGTAATAGTAGATTGAAAATATTTGTGCACCACACAAACATAGAGACTAGTATTATTATAAAAGTAGGAAGCCCTAAACTGAAAAGTTAAATTAATCTAATACCCTTCTTAAAAATTTAACTGTCCTAATTAGACGTAAATAAAGGAAACGCTAGGCTTAGCAAATCCCAACCAACGGCTTCATACGAAGGGATGCCTTCTTGAAATAAGTTTTGTTGCTCATATGAAATGACATGCTCCTTTAGAGAAGTTCCAAATAGTGGGATCTCAAGTAAGTAATTTTTTTATTTTTTATTTTGTTTAAAATTAGAAAGTTGAAGTAAGTTTCTCAGTTGGCTCCTTTGTTACTGATTCTTGATACACATTTACCTTCTGAAATCAGATGGTGATTGTCGATCGTCCATATATATTTTTAATTATCATTATATTTTTCAAAGACATACAATTTATGATTCTTTCTTGGGTTTTCCAAGTATCTTCAGATACATCTTCACAAAACAATGCAATAGCGATCATACAACATGTTGTTTGTTCACATATATACCTTTTCGTTAAGATAACAGGGTACAGTAGAGGGGATTGAATAACTTCAAACAATAGCATAAGCGTGTCAAGTGGATAGGCACTTGCATTCTCTTCTTTTGCAACTAAATCCAACTATTTTTGGTTTGGCATAATAACCTATTTTACCTATTTCCTTATGTAATCTTTTTCTTGTGGCGGGTAAAGCAGATTGAAAAACGTACAAAAAGGATTATAAGTGTTTACCGGAAAAATTGGATAACGTTAGATTTGTGGATGGTTCTAAGGATATGCGATACAATTTGATATAAATCGCGTAGAGAAATGAAAATATGTGCATTGTTTGACTGTAAGAACGAAAATAATAAGCAAAAAGAATGAATAAGTAAAACAAGCACAAGGGGATTACTATCAATATCTAAAGGAAGTGATCTTTTTTATGTTCCACCTCCTCTAGCTTACAAGGATTCCCCCTTTTATAGAAGATGGTCATTACCAAAAAACAATAAAATAAAACATGTAGTGGAAGACCCATAATGACTTGTGTCTTCCTTGATTCCCGCCAAGATTCTCTTTCTTAGTGTGGTTGCAACGGCTCTTGTCTGTGAGCTCGATACTAGCTCGAACTTGTTACTGGGTCGGGCCCTTCGGTCTTGGATCGAGTTCGACCTTCGAGATGGGCGTCGTGCATTTCCGACCTCGAAGCAGTGCCTTGCGGATCGATTCGGTTACGGGCTCGATAGGATTATCGAGCTGCCTCCTCGAGCGACCTTCGGGCTCGAGGTTCGTTAGTACCGACCTCAGAGCTCACTCCCAAAATCTCATTCCGACTTCTTAAAACTCGAACTCGATCGAACGTAGGAAGGCCGAAATCTATTTCGACCGTATACAGATAGTCCCCTCGTTTCTCGGAAAAGGATGTGGCGAGAAACGATATAATTTTCCAGCAACTCGATCAGATATACACTGATGTTTTTATCTGATGATTTCCCAGCAGCTCGATCAGATATACACTGATATTTTTATATGATGATTTTTCGACCATAACGTATGTAATGCTCGATCATCTTATGCGTCTTTATAGTCCCCGACTTTATCGAGGATACCCAAATTTTTTCTTCCCCAGTGGGAATTGCCAGTTATCTTCGGTCTTTGGTGACCGGATAAGATCAATTAGTGATGAATGCGGAGGGGCTTCTTGTCTTTTCAACGAGGCCCAACATGCTTTGAATCGGATAACTTCTCATGGCATTTTGCCGCTTCTATACAAAAATTTTGTAAATACAAATCTTTCTTCTTCTTTTTTGAAGAGAAATGGCCTTTCAAACTAAATAGACAGTTTGAATTTAAATCTCTATTGCCTTCGGGCCTCGTGGGTAGTCCCCTTTGCTTTATCGGGCTCGAGCGTCCTTCAGCTTAAATAGTCAAGTGTTTGTTTTAATTCAAAGAAATGAGTAGTTTTGCTCGAAATAATGTAGTCCGTAGGCGTAATAGTCAAGCGAGTGATGGCTCGAACTCAAAATAAAGGTAGCCCGTGGGCTTAGCAGTCGAGTGAATGATTCGAACTTGATGCAATGTAGCCCGCAGGCGTAATAGTCAAAGTAGCCCGTAGGCTTAATGGTCGAGTGAGTGATCGCTCGAACTCGAAATAAAGGTAGCCCGTAGTCTTGGCAGTCGAGCGAATGATTCGAACTCGATGCAATGTAGCCCGTAGGCGTAATAGTCAAAGTAGCCCGTAGGCTTAATGGTCGAGTGAGTGATTGCTCGAACTCGAAATAAAGGTGGCCCGTAGGCTTGGCAATCGAGCAAATGATTCGAACTCGATGCAATGTAGCCCGTAGGCGTAATAGTTAAAGTAGCCCGTAGGCTTAATGGTCGAGTGAGTGATTGCTCGAACTTGAAATAAAGGTAGCCCATAGGCTTGGCAATCGAGTGAATGATTCGAACTCGATGCAATGTAGCCCGTAGGCGTAATAGTCAAAGTAGCACGTAGGCTTAATGGTCGAGTGAGTGATTGCTCAAACTCGAAATAAAGGTGGCCCATAGGCTTGGCAATCAAGCGAATGATTCGAACTCGATGCAATGTAGCCCGTAGGCGTAATAGTTAAAGTAGCCCGTAGGCTTAATGGTCGAGTGAGTGATTGCTCGAACTCGAAATAAAGGTAGCCCGTAGGCTTGGCAATTGAGTGAATGATTCGAACTCGATGCAATGTAGCCCGTAGGCGTAATAGTCAAAGTAGCCCGTAGGCTTAATGGTCGAGTGAGTGATTGCTCGAACTCGAAATAAAGGTGGCCCGTAGGCTTGGCAATCGAGCGAATGATTCGAACTCGATGCAATGTAGCCCGTAGGCGTAATAGTTAAAGTAGCCCGTAGGCTTAATGGTCGAGTGAGTGATTGCTCGAACTCGAAATAAAGGTAGCCCGTAGGCTTGGCAATCGAGTGAATGATTCGAACTCGATGCAATGTAGCCCATAGGCGTAATAGTTAAAGTAGCTCGTAGGCTTAATGGTCGAGTGAGTGATTGCTCGAACTCGAAATAAAGGTAGCCCGTAGGCTTGGCAATCGAGTGAATGATTCGAACTCGATGCAATGTAGCCCGTAGGCTTAATGGTCGAGTGAGTGATTGCTCGAACTCGAAATAAAGGTAGCCCGTAGGCTTGGCAATCGAGTGAATGATTCGAACTCGATGCAATGTAGCTCGTAGGCGTAATAGTTAAAGTAGCCTGTAGGCTTAATGGTCGAGTGAGTGATTGCTCGAACTCGAAATAAAGGTAGCCCGTAGGCTTGGCAATCGAGTGAATGATTCGAACTCGATGCAATGTAGCCCGTAGGCGTAATAGTTAAAGTAGCCCGTAGGCTTAATGGTCGAGTGAGTGATTGCTCGAACTCGAAATAAAGGTAGCCCGTAGGCTTGGCAATCAAGTGAATAATTCGTGCTCGATGCAATGTAGCCCGTAGGCGTAATAGTTAAAGTAGCCCGTAGGCTTAGTGGTCGAGTGAGTGATTTCTCGAACTCGAAATAAAGGTAGCCCATAGGCTTGGCAATCGAGTGAATGATTCGAACTCGATCCTGTTTGCATAATAAATCTTGAACATAGAATATCGGTAAGGAGGAGAGCTTTCTTTGAAGGTCATTATACATGGGTTCATGTTTTGCGTCAGGGCTCGGGCCAACTATATAAGCATGGTTTGTTTTGACCGTTTGGCCCTTACAACGTTTCCCGTTAAGACACTGTTTGTCATGAAATAACGAAGTAACTTCCTTTGCACCGAACTTGATAATCATCACAGATGCGTTCAATGATAAAGCCCACCTGTGTACGAGGTTGATTTTAAAAAGGCCTCGGATACTCAATAGTAGTGTCGTTTTCGCTATATGGCTGGTATCGATCTCTGGTTGACTTTTGCTTTTTTGTAATGGTCCTAGAAGTCAACTGGTCATCTTCGTCTCTTATTTTGGATTGATATCGATTGTGCATATCGGTCCAAGTAATAGCTGGGTACTCAATCAGATTTTGCTTCAGCCGCTGCGAAGCCCTCGAGCTCCGCTCATTTAGACCTTGAGTGAAAGCTTGAACAACCCAATCGTCTGTGACTGGTGGAAGATCCATTCGTTCTATTTGAAAACGAGCTACGAACTCCCTTAGCATCTCGTTATCCTTTTGCATTACCTTGAACAGGTCCGACTTTCTGGTTTCGACCTTTATGGCTCTGGCATGAGCTTTTACGAAGCAATCTGCAAGCATAGCAAAAGAATCAATGGAGTTAGATGGTAAATTATGATACCATATCATTGCCCCTTTTGACAGGGTTTCACCAATTTTTTTTTAATAATACAGATTCGATCTCATCATCTTCCAAATTATTGCCCTTGATGGCATACATGTAAGAAGTGATGTGCTCGTTGGGGTCGGTCATTCCGTTATATTTGGGTATTTCGAGCATACGGAATTTTTTGGGGATTGGTTTTGGGGCTGCACTCGAGGGAAAAGGCTTTTGAATGAATTTTTTCGAATCTAGCCCTTTTATCATTGGTGGAGCCCCCAGGATCTGGTCGACCCTGAAATTATATGTTTCTACTTTTTTATCGTTGGCTTCGAATCGTTTTGTGAGTTCCTTGAGAAATTTAGTAATTTCGGGAGTAGTCCCCTATTCTTGCTCATTTGGCTTCTCTATGGCTAGTTCCGTTCTGTGGGTGACTTCTTGAAGCAGATTGGGCTCCGGCCTGCTTTGTACCTGAGTTTGGCTCTACAACTGAGCTATCGCTATTTGCTGGGCTTGTAACATCTCGAAGATCATCCGTAAGCTGACTCCGATCTCCTCCACGTTATGGGTGTCTCGAGCTACGGATCGAGTACCACCCTGAATGCTCCTTTCCGGTTCAGAACGCTGATTCGCCTCTAGAGCTATTTGTGAATTGACATCCAATAATACTTTGGCTCGAATTTTGGGTGCTTCGATTCGACCCTCAGCGCCTTCATCAAGTGGCCTTCCGGCCCCGGATGCCAAGTTGTTGGTTTCATCTTGAAGGCCGGCTTCGTGGTCGATAGGTGAAGCCATTGCTGATTTGAAGTTGCAAACTGGCATGTACTTTAGGTTTATATCAAACGATCACTGTTACCCTTATCCCCACGGTGGGCGCCAAACTGTTTACTGAAAAAATCGGATAACGTTAGATTTGTGGATGGTTCTAAGGATATGCGATACAATTTGATATAAATTGCGTAGAGAAATGGAAATATGTGTATTGTTTGACTGTAAGAACGAAAATAATAAGCAAAAAGAATGAATAAGTAAAACAAGCACAAGGGGATTACTATCAATATCTAGAGGAAGTGATCTTTTTTATGTTCCACCTCCTCTAGCTTACAAGGATTCCCCATTTTATAGAAGAGGGTCATTACCAAAAAACAATAAAATAAAATATGTAGTGGAAGACCCATAATGACTTGTGTCTTCCTTGATTTCCGCCAAGATTCTCTTTCTTGGTGTGGTTGCAACGACTCTTGTTTGTGAGCTCGATACTAGCTCGAACTCGTTACTGGGTCGGGCCCTTCGGTCTTGGATCGAGTTCGACCTTCGAGATGGGCGTCGCGCATTTTTGACCTCGAAGCAGTGCCTTGCGGATCGATTCGGTCACGGGCTCGATAGGATTATCGAGCCGCCTTCTCGAGCGACCTTCGGGCTCGAGGTTCGTTAGTACCGACCTCAGAGCTCACTCCCAAAATCTTATTCCGACTTCTTAAAACTCGAACTCGATCGAACGTAGGAAGGCTGAAATCTATTTCGACCGTATACAATAAGTAAATGGAAAAAAAAAGATAAAAAGGTATGCCAAAGGCATTGCATACTTCTCGCCCTTTTTATCTTATGAAAATTAAAGTAAATGCTGGTGTTTTCTCTCATTAAATGTGTCATCGTAGAGGTTATTTGTTTTATTTTTGTCATTTATATTGTTGCAACTGATTAAGCACAGATTTTCTTGAGTTCACAACAACTAAATAAATTAAGAAAATATGAAGAAAAAATTATGGCTAATTAGAATAATATTTGTTATTTAATTTGCATCCAATATAAATCCTTTTCTACTCTTCAATATGTTATTTGCATTATTCGTACATACAATAGGTAATATTCTATTTTATAAGTAATTTGAGTAATTTAAATATACCAATTAAAATAATAGTGATTACTGCAAATGCAGGTTATTAAATTGTTTAAAATTATTTAATATGATTATCTATTTCAAACGTGAATATTATTCAGAATAGAAAGTACAAAATATATATCGTATGTTATTAAAATTATATTGTGTTGTCTTTGTAGACCTAATCATCTCATGTTAGTCAAAATGGCAACCGAAGCAAAATAATGTGTACCTATTAACAATGCACAAAAATATTTATAAAATAAAATAAAAACCTAAGGTAAGGTACAAACACCAAGCAATGCTTCAAAACCCATTAACAATCACAATTAAGTGGTGGCCTTGTTAAGCTATGTAGTTTTGGCGGAACTTGAATGAAAATGTTTTTTTCAGAACATTGTTGCAACCTAAATACCGTACTTGAAAACCTAATCACTTTAATTAAAAAAAATCGAAATAACCCCAACCCAACATATATTACCTTACTTATAAAACAAACCTTGAGAAAACCAAACTGATAAGTTGCGATGGTTGGCATAATTTGGAACCAAATACATATGGCCATTGGCAAATATGTAACATGCTGCAACTTTGCCAAGGATGTCACTCGTGCCATTTTCCGAAGGGGAGAATTGGAAGCAATATTTAGTTTGAAAGAGGTTATGTTCCCATATCACTTGCTGACTTGAGATGATGTTAGGGATAGGCAAGTGCTTCTCTAATTTTATCCATGTGAAATACGAAAATTGCATTCACTTGCGCGTCATATCTTAGATGTGCTTTGCTTTCTTTTACGTAACAGAAGCACAAATTTGAACAGAAATAATACATCCAAAATACTTGAAACTCCTCCAAAATTATGGGCACGTGTTTCAGTAATGTTTCTAACATGCTTTTCCTTTTCTTTTTTCATTCTTTTATCTTTTAATTTCTTCTCTTAAGACTATAGAGACCAGAAAGCAAATTAATGGAGGATTGGAAGTTCGGGGGGCTAAAGAGACAACATGCAAAACAAATAAGGAAAAGAACAATTTTATTAGATTACAATGGAGAAACCATAATAAATAAAATTAAAATAATAAAAAGAAAATATTTGGAAGTGCTCTTTTCACGACCAGTATTTGGAGTCACAAAAAAGATGGCTTTCTATAACTATATATGGTGTATTGCGGAAACTACTCTGCTCTGATAACACTAAAGGTGATCTCTGCATTAATTAAGGGCGTTACAATATATATATATATATATATATATATATATATATATATATATATATATAAGATATGAATTTACAACTTTTTTTTCAGCAATTTTAAATTAGTTGCAGCATTATACTAACATGTTTTGTGTATCTATCAAGTTTACAGAAATTAATTGATGATGTATCTCGATATGAATATGATGTCGTTGGTAGAAGATGATGACTTCAAAGTACGGCGTGGGAAGAAAGAGACAGAAATATCAGGTTCAACTTTCTTAACTTCACTTATTATTTATGATCTATTACTATCGTATATAAATTTTTTTATAAGATCCAACTATGAATGATAATATAGACATTTTATATAAGGGTAATCTCCAAATGTATATTGTGTATGCTGTCACGATTAGGAATAACATATATTTTTAAGGTTATAGTTTAATTATTCCTTGCTCAAAATGCAAGGTAATTGGTATACATGCATGAAATCATTTGAATTTCACTTTCAATTTTATTGAAATAATATGTCATTTGAAAGAATCAGAATTATACTTGAATGTGTTATGTCATTTTGAGATCATAAAAATGAGATGATGCTTTATTTAGACATTATTTTGGATAATATATTATCTTCTGTGAGGATCATAATATTATGTCTATAAGAAAGTATTAATAGTTTATACAACGATCCACATTGAGTATTCATAAAATTTTATACTTTATTCCTTTATGTATAATTATTTATTCAAAGTTCTTTTTAACAATAATAATTATATTACTTTTTAAGATCATACTTTAATGACTCGGCATACACGTGCTTTGCGGAGAAACTAATATATATAAATAAACATGCAAATTATATGTATTCATTTTGTCCATTCTCAAGATCAGAACCAAGGTTGTTTAGTTGTAGCTTCTTGACAAACTATATATAAATACAAAGCAACTGACATGAATAAACTACAATAAAAAGAAAAAAAAAAAAAAAGAAACTCCAAAAGCTTATATGCAAAAGGATACCATATAAACTGGGCTATCAAATCTGCAATTTTAATGCTTTCCTCTATTGTTTCTTCTAACAATGATGATCTTATGTATATATTATTGATTCAAAAATTCATTTAAGTAAGCTAATTATTGATCACATTCAAGGCGACTAATTTTATTTCTAGTGGTGGAGCGTTAGGGAAAAGAAAAAGTGAGTATTCGCAAGATCAAATAATGCTATTCTTCTCAAAAAGCCGCATGCATGAGTTTAAGTGAAATGAGTACAATAATTTCTTGAATTCAAATGGAGTGTTTTGGTGCTATTACCAAATATCATGGAGATGCGATTATCATTTTACCCTTTTAGATGAATAGAAGCCACTATAAGAGAAACTGAAAAAATCTTGTAATTTCCCAAAAATAATAAATAATAGTTGCCAAAATAAAAGTTTAGAGAAAATTAATAAATCAAAAACTTTTTCTATTGTTCTTGTCACGACCCAAAATTCATTAAGATCGTGATGGCACCGGACACCACTGTCAGGCAAGCCAACAATAAATACTAAATTGGGTTATCATTTTTATTACTTTTGAAATCATATTTTCCTTTAATATACATAGTAAAGGAGATTTACAGATTAAATAATAATACTTTTAACAAATTCAATACAGAACAACCCATAATCCTCCCAAAACTCGGTGTCACAAGTGCCTGAGCATTTACTAGGAATATAAAATAAAATACAGATACTGTCCGGAATACAAATTAGACAGAAAAAATATAAATAACTCTGAAGGAGATTCTACTGGTTGCGGATCGTAATATAGAATGCAGCTCACCTAAGTCTCCGCATTAACCACACCTTTGCGCCCACAAGGCCGCTAGACATATACGTACCTGCAAAAAATGTGCATCAAGTGTAGCATGAGTACGTAAACAATGTGTACCCAGTAAGTATCAAGCCTAATCTCGAAGAGGTAGAATCGAGAGGTCGACTTTGACACTCACTAAGGGTCAATAATAATAATTAAAATAAAATATGAAATTATTTAAATCAACACGATTCATAGAGCTAACGATAATCTTATTTAACCAATAGAAATAATTAAATTCCTTCAAATGCAATAATTTCCAATCTATTAATTAAATTCACAAGCTGCAATTAAAATGTCAAGGTATCGTGTAATTATTATTATTATTATTAGGTATGATTTCTGCCGAGGTCGTACGGCCCGATCCAGAGTGTCGTGTACACTGCCGAGGGATGTGCGGCGCAATACATAGATGCATCTATACTGCCGAGGCATTCGGCCCGCTCCACAAGAAAGGAGGACATTTTCTTATGTACCTCCGGAATGAGAGTATATTTATTGTAAGATTAATTCGAGAGGATGAGCAATATTTTTTTTAACAATTAATTAATTTAAACAGAAAATTTAGTATATATGATATTTCCATCTTTTACTATCTTTCCTAAAATTTCACAATATAGTTCAAATAATTTAATTAAATAAAGGATACAATTTACGCACATAATTCATGCTTTGAGTCCTAAACTACCCGGACTTTAGCATAGAGAGTAGCTACAAGTCATAATACCTGAAGTGAAGCAGCTCAGGGCCTCAAACCACCGAACGACGCGCTAGGGCTCAAAACGACCAGTCGGGTCGTTACATTCTCTCCCACTTAAACATACGTTCGTCCTCGAACGTGCTAAGAACTGCTTTGGAGTTGTCTGAAATCATTGTTTAACACATCGTGTACCTACCCGTGCTACCATAACTTAGTTGAGCTCACTAGCTCGAGCTAGTCTGAAGATTCTCTTTTTCTTTTTTTTTTAAAGTCAAATAAGCCTTAGAGCCCAATTCCAACATCCGAAATTCTCCGCCAGACCTGTTTCCATCATCTGAACACCGTATCAATCACTACATGATGCACCAATACATGGTTGCATATCTTTGCTAAATCCACACCATGCACCGCATAATTCACATAACCATAATAATATTCTCTTATAACAATAGCCGAAATTTCACAAATCTGATGCCCACAACATACCTCATGACACATATAAGTCATGCTCCAACTCTTGAAATGCTGCCATGACAGAAGAGATGTGTAGAAATTCATAATCGACTGCCGAATTAATAAATCATAGAGTCTCTCCTCCTCACAAGGACCATCACCTCATTCTAAACTGAATAGAGATATGTATTCTTTAATATACCTTATATAAATATGATTGCACTGATTTCAGGTCCAGTAGTCTCGTCTCACCCAGTATAAGCGATGCAGGCAATAAGCCACCTCAAACACTGACCAAGATCTCGTATGATGCCAACAATGTGCCAACAGGCTACAAACTCAACCATGATACATAAGGGGAAAAAATGAACTCTGGAAAGAACTACTCAACCCGCGTAACTAATTTAACAACTGAAAAGATATCATGAATCTTTCGCAGAAAATGCGGACAAAACACACAGGAATAGATATAGGGAACAATTCTCAACATTATGCTACTTCGGCGTGCAACCCAATTCACATATGATACCGTTGCGGCGTGCAACCCAATTCAAACAATATACCCATGGTGGCATGCCACCCAATCCACACCTAATAATCTAAAGAAAACACCCATCGTGTCGTAACGCTCATACTCACGCAATCCCTGAATATCAACTATAAGCACGTTGTCACGACCCAAAATCTGACCTGTCGTGATGGCGTCTATCTCAATACTAGGCAAGCCGACAATCTCAATAAAACACATATCTTTCAGATTTGAAAACATAATATCTAAGTTTAGCGGAAGAAAAGTTCACAATCGTATATATAAAAACTCCCAAAACCCGGTGTCACAGAGTACATGAGCATCGAATATGAATACAAGTTTGGAAAATACGGTCTATAATAGTATGAGACCAACTACAGTAAATAAGGAGATAGGGAAGGAGAGACAAGGTCTGCGAAATATGGCAGCTACCTCTGAATCTTCGGAAAATCAACTGCGCGAATGAATCAACACTCGCTATGTCCGGGAATACCTAGATCTGCACACGAAGTGCAGGGTGTAGTATGAGTACAACCAACTCAGCAAGTAACAATAATAAATAAGGAACTGAAGATAATGACGAGCTACACAGTTATAGTTTAGTTTCAGCAATTTCAGCAAAGAATAGACATGCTTTCAAATCCAGCAGTTTAAGTCAAATCACTCTTATACAGTTCAAGTTCATGTAATCCCGATATAATTTCTTTCAGAGATTTTCACAACAGTGACAGATAGCACCTAAGTGCAACAACAAATGAAAAGAAAGTACAGCCTCTCAGGCAGCAGTCACTCAACTCGTCACAACAGCTCAACCACTCAGCTCTCAGCCCTTAAAACTCACACTCAATGGGTACCAGCGCTCACTGGGGGTGTACAAACTCTGGAGGGGCTCCTACAGCCCAAGCGCTATAATCTGCACGGAGAACTCACGTGCTGCACGGACAACTCACGTGCCATAATATAAATATCTGGATCCGCACGGCCAACTCACGTTCAATAGTATAATATAAGAATCCGCACGGCCAACTCACGTGCTATAATATCCTGCACGGACAACTCACGTGCTATAATATAATATCTCACAATCAGGCCCTTGGCCTCACTCGGTCATAAATCTCTCCAGTCTCTCGGGCTCTCAATAATCATGAAATCCGCCCAAACAACAATGATATGATGCATCAATAATGAATAATAGAGACTGAGATAAAATAAACAAGTAAACTGTGACTGAGTACAAAACAACAATTAAGCAGATAGTTCAACATGTACACGACCTCTGTGGGTCCCAACAGTACCAACATATAGCCTAAACATGGTTTCTAACGTGACTTACAGTCAAATTTCCACAACACATAGAGAGCACATAGCTAACAACAAGTTATTCAATTTTACAGTTTTTCACGGAATAGAACAAGTCACAATCCCTTCGGTGTATGCCCACACGCCCATCACCTAGCATGTGCGTCACCTCCAAAATAATCACATGACACGAAATCCGGGGTGTCATACCCTCAGGACCAGATTTAAAACTGTTACTTACCTCAGAGCATGAAATTCTTTACTCTGCTATGCCTTTGCCCCGCAAATCGGCCTCCGAATGCCTCGAATCTAGTCACAAATAATTTATTTCAGTCAATAAAATTTATTGGAATTTATTCCATATGAAAATACAATTTTTTCATAAAAATCCGAATTTTAACTCCAAATATCGTATGTGGGACCCACATCTCGAAACTCGACAAAAGTAACAAAATATGAACCCACATTCCGCCACGAGTCTAACCATACCAAAATTATTAAATTCTGATAACACTTCGGCCCTCAAATCCTCAAATTTATCCAAGAGGGTTTTAAAATTTTTCCAACTTAATTCACAAATTAAATGATAAAAACGACCATGGATTCGGGTAATTTAACCAATATTGAGTTAAGAACACTTACCCTGTTATTTCCTCTGAAAATCTCCCAAATATCGCCTCAATCCGAGCTCCACATCGTTAAAAATAAAAAATGGGACGAAGTCCCATTTTCTGAACTTAAACTTTCTGTCCAGACCTCTCTTCTTCGCGAACGCAACAGGTCCCTCGCGTTTGCGAAGCACAACTCAACTGCCCATAAATTTACCCCTTCGCGACCGTGGCTTCGTGAACGCGACCACGGCTTCACGAACGCGAAGCTTTACCAGCTCAGACCTTCACGAACGCGACCACCACCTCGCGAACGCGTAGAAAAAGGACTTGGGGTCCCCAATAGCCTCACTCCTCTTCGCGAACACGACACCACTCACGCGTTCGCGATGCACATACAGACCATACCTTCGCGTTTGCGTCCTCCCCTTCGCGAACGTGAAGAAAAAACCTCACACTCAGAAAACACTATTCGCGAATGCGAGGGCCCACTCGCGAACGCGAAAGAGAAAATCAGAAAAATGCAACAGCAGATATCAGGAATCTCACCAAGGTGAAAAATGATCTGTTAACCCCCCGGAACTCACCCGAGCCTCCCGGGACCTCAACCAAACATATCATCAAGTCCTAAAACATCATACGAACTTAGTCGAACCCTCAAATCACCTCAAATAATACTAAAACCACGAATCATACCCTAATTCAAGGCTAATGAACTTTGAAATTTTATGTTTCTACAAACGACTCCGGAACCTTTCAAATCACGTCCGATTGACCACAAATTTTACACACAAGTCATAAATGACATAACAGAGGCATTTCAATTTTCAGAATCGGATTCCGACCCGATATCAAAAAGCCAACCCCCCGGCCAAACTTCCTAAAATTTCAACTTTCGGCATTTCAAGCCTAATTCCACCACGGACCTCCAAATAATTTTCTGGACACACTCCTAAGTCCAAAATCACCATACAGAGCTATTAGAATTATCAGAATTTAAATTAGAGGTTGTTTACACATAAGTCCACATCTGGTCAACTTTTCTAACTTAAATTTTCAATTATGAGATTAAGTGTCTCGTTTTTTAATCCGAATTCCTTTTGGACCCAAACCAACTAACCCGATAAGTCACATATCAACTGTAAGGCATAAATTGCATAGTAAATAGGGAAATGGGGCTGTAATACTCAAAATGACCGGCCGGGTTGTTACAGTCTCCCCCACTTAAACATACGTTCGTCCTCGAACGTGCCAAGAGTGGTTCCAAGCCATCAAATCACTATTCCATCTTACCACGCGCGTACCCTGGGGTGATCTCATGTCACCCTATTCTATATAGGCCTGACCATACAACATAACTGAAAATCATTAATTTAACCTTAGCCTAAAACCTTGGAGCCAAATTTCTAACATCCAGATTTTGTTTCAAGACCCGAATCTCACATATACACATTGTATAAGCCTGAACAAGCTGTATCCAGCCATAACCATAATTCCAGATATTATCACATAACATACTACCCAACTCGCTTACTTATAGCACCATTTCTGATCATAGTAACTACTCAAAACCAACCAAGTACTAGTATAAAACCCCGCATTCAACAGAACCTCATTCCGAAACCTTCGTACACTGCCAATGATGAAAGAAACAATCAAAAACTCATAACCACTCATCAGATCAACTAGCCATGGAGCTCTCTCGCCCCAACTAGAACCATAATCCTCTCCTAAGCCGACTTTCAATATTATCCTCCCGAGTATACCATAATCAAGCCTGATAGTACCCATTATAGGTCCGATGACCTTATATTATTAAACACAACTATCCCACAGACACGCCACATCAATATGACTCCAGCCACCACTACGCAATCTATGTACCCAAATATGGGAGATGTCTCAAGAAAGAGAACCGTATTGCAAGTTCAACAAGCACCACCACAACTGCAATGTTACAACCAACTCCTCAAGTTTCATGAAGAGGATAATCGTAGGTGCATGTGCACAATTGTAGAGGAAAGAAATTAATAGATCATATAAATTATTATAGAAATAGAATTTCCACACACGACACGAACAACTCACGTGCCAATAATATGAATCGCCTGGCATGGTCACATGCCTCCAGTCCCAACATATCATACATGAGCAATTAAACAAGTACACTTGCATATGATAATGAAATAAGATTCCCATGCTCCTGGACTGGTATAAATAACACGTCATAGTGTAAGCATGTACGAAGTCTTCTATCACACTTCATATCGGCAATTTAACGCAGAAATAGTAACTACCCCGTTTATTCAGGGAATTAACCTCTTTATAACTTCAAGTGTAGCCCAGATAGTTCTCAACAAAGGTACGAATACGGGAAACGTCATAACTTTACGCTTAACAGTCAACTCTAGGCATATCATAGCCTAAGCATTCATTCGAGTATAAATACCTACCCCAATGCCCGCACATTGGCTCAAACCTCACATATATGCACACTTATAGTGCGTAGCTATCACAATTATTAAAATTATATATCACAACTAGTGCCTCCACTGAGTTAAAATAAAATACTCACATCAAATAGGTCGCAACCCCGAAACAATATACTTCTGAGAACTCCCAGTCTCTAAATTCATCAAACACATGAATCACCGTAATTGATCCCAACTCCAGCACTAGAATGACTAACACATCTTCCATTCATGATCTTCCAATGAGGAATACTTTCATAATTCTTCCGTGCCATATAGTAATAATTTGAATATCAGGAGTCTATCAACCAGGTGAGTACTGCAATACCAATGAACATCCGTAAGTCAAAATACAATGCGCCTTTTGAAATGCGCACCTTTCTCAGGGATTATCAAGCAGTTATAACATTCATCTAAATATCTAAAACTGACCATTTCGTCCAAAATTCGTGATCTTCCTTTCAAGAATGAACTGCCACCTTGTACATGTAAATCTAAATCTGGCACAACACATCACATTTATCATGTGAAAGGCACGAGAGTCATCCACTCTGCTCAAATGTAATTTACTCCACCCTAAATGGGCCGAAAGACATGTGCTCCTTTAGCACGATCAACACTTAAAGAAGTAACCCTGCCTTAACACGACCAATCGATTCATACTTCGTGCGCACTACATCCTTCAAAATAACAACTTAATCATTCCATAATTTTCATATTTTCATAAAGTTCAATGTAACCCGTATCTAGGAATTTACTTACCCGAGTCATCCTCGATCTCCACCTCTGTAAGTCATAGCTAACCCATAAGTATGCCTCAAACCAAAACTAAAATTTAACATATATCATGAAATTGAATTGTCAATAGCAGACTCCCCCACTTAGCTCAAAGCCATAGAACAAAATACTCGATAACTCATAATACCCAAACTTCATTACTGCCATAATATTGCAGTTAGTTCTACAAAAATACTTCTCAAGCCTATGCAACATGCACTATAAAATACCTCAATCATCCGCTAAGTTAGCATTTATTCTCGCGACAATCAAGTCAACTTTCTTAACCCGATTCAAATTTAAATCTCAACACATACTCCCCGGTGGTAGAAAAGAAACTCTCTATTCACATCATAAGGAACACACCTACATAGATTACTATGCAGGAGATAACTCACTTGCTTAGTCTCAAATTGGCATCTTGTTATACCCTTTCGCAGCCACAATTACTATGAAATCACTTAATCTTTCTGAGTCCAAACTCATTAACGAGACACGAGAATTTTATTGCCCCAAAATTTAACAACGTGAAAGATCTTTCAAAACATTCACACTCGAGATTGTACGTCACATCAAAACGAAAATAAAGTAGCCAATGGCCTTCCTTTACATTTCAAGGAAACACTTCTCGTCACATTTAAATTGTCTTAACACATCCTGTAGTTACATCATACTCATCACAAAGCCATTCCACCGCTCATCGAGCCACAAATTCCACTCGTAGGGATATTACCGGACATATGAGTCCAAATGTATAGGTTACAACTAAAGTTACCGATCCTAAGCTGCGGTCTAAACCTGGCCACAAGTCCTCTAGATTGGCCCATCACCAAAACACAGAATACACATCTTGAACCTCGTTCATAGAATCACAAATCGGCGATGCACAACTGATATCGAGCGTTCATGTGCGCATACGAATGCGTGGAAGGAATTCAAAGAATTATGTTTCAAGTTGAATCAATTCCGCACGATAGAATACAAGAAAGTGAAATTTTCCTAAGGGTTCGGCAGCCTCTCGAAGATAAGTACAGACGTCTCCGTACCGATCCGCAAGACTCTACTAAACCTGCTCATGACTCATGAGACCTATGTTACCTAGAGCTCTGATACCAACTTGTCACGACCTGAAATTTGACCTGTCGTGATGGCGCCTATCTCAATACTAGGCAAACCGACAATCTCAATAAAAACATATCTTTTAAATTTGAAAACGTAATATCTAAGTTTAGCGGAAGAAAAGCTCACAATCTTATATATAAACACTCCCAAAACCTGGTGTCACAGAATACATGAGCATCTAATATGAATACAAGTCTGAAAAATACGGTCTATAATAGCATGAGAACAAATACAGTAAATAAGGAGATAGGGAAGGAGATACAAGGTCTGCGAAATACGGCAACTACCTCTAAATCTCCGAAAAATCAACTACGCGAAAGAATCAACACCCGCTATGTCCAGGAACACATGAATCTGCACACAAAGTGCACGGTGTAGTATGAGTACAACCAACTCAGCAAGTAATAATAATAAATAAGGAACTGAAGATAATGATGAGCTACACAATTAAAGTACAGTTTCAGCAATTTCAGCAAATTATAGACATGCTTTCAAAGCTAGCAGTTTAAGTCAAATCACTCTTATACAATCCAACTCACGTGCTACACGGCCAACTCACGTGCTATAGTATAATATAAGGATCCGCACGTCCAACTCATGTGCTGCATGGACAACTCACATACTATAATATCCCGCATAGACAACTCACATGCTATAATATCCCGCACGGATGACTCACGTGATGCACGGACAACTCATATGCTATAATATAATATCTCACAATCAGGCCCTCGGCCTCACTCAGTTATAAATCTCTCCAGTCTCTCGGGCTCTCAATAATTATGAAATCAGCCCAAACAACAATGATATGATGCATCAATAATGAACAATAGAGCCTGGGATAAAATAAATAAGTAAACTGTGACTAAGTACAAAACAACAATTAAGCAGATAGTTCTACATGTACACGACCTCTGTGGGTCCCAACAGTACCAACATATAGCCTAAACATGGTTTCTAACGTGACTTACAATCAAATTTCCACAACACATAGAGAGCACATAGCTAACAACAAGTTATTCAACTTTACAGTTTTTCACGGGACGGACCAAGTCACAATTCCTTCGGTGTACGCCCACACGCCCGTCACCTAGCATGTGCGTCACCTCCAAAATAATCACATGACACAAAATCCGGGGTGTCATACCCTCAGGAACAGATTTAAAACTGTTACTTAGCTCAGAGTATGAAATTCTTTACTCTGCTATGCCTTTGCCTCGCAAATCGGCTTCTGAATGCCTCGAATCTAGTCACAAATAATTTGTTTCAGTAAATAAAATTTATTGGAATTAATTCCATATGAAAATACAATGTTTCCATAAAAATCCGAATTTTAACTCCAAATATCGAACGTCTCGGAACTCGACAAAAGTTACAAAATATGAACCCCCATTTTACCACGAGTCTAACCATACCAAAATTACTAAATTCCGATAACAATTCGGCCCTCAAATCCTCAAATTTATCCAAGAGGGTTTTCAAACTTTTTCAACTTAATTCACAAATTAAATGATAAAAACAACCATGGATTCGGGTAATTTAACCAATATTGAGTTAAGAACACTTACCTCATTGTTTCCTCTGAATATCTCCAAAATATCGCCTCAATCCGAGCTCCACATTGTTAAAAATGAAAAATGGGACGAAGTCTAGATGAATCGGATCCCGATCCTCCCTTGAAAATGTTCGTCCCCGGGGGGTGCTCGATCGCGGATGATTTTAAGGTCGAAAAGCCATCTTCAGTGCAGGGCCGGTGTGAGGCGGTATCTAGGTACATATGCTCCATCACCGAAAAGGTCCTTCCTGCAGTTCGAAAGGATTGTGGCTGGTCAGATAAGGACATAGTAATCCCCAGGCCCGAGGAAGCCATTACTACTCTTGTGAAGGGGTATCTGAGTATTTACACTTATCCCTTCACACTGGGCCTAGTGGACCCGGTTATTCTGGACTTCTGTAAGAGGTATGAAGTATACCTCGGTCAGATCCACCCGTTGCTATGGAGGATCGTAATCCTCCTTCAATATTTCGTGAACAAAATTGACTCACGTCGTTTCACCATCAATCATCTACTCTATCTATACAGTCCTCGAATCTTCCGAATGGGACTAATAAAGCTCGTACACTGAGCTACAAAAGCCCTATTCTCAATCATCGATGAGGACTGGGATTGGGGCTGGTAGGGACGCTTTGTCTGGGTGAGGTCCGCAGACTTGATCCCTGCCTAGTTTAGGCCATTCCCTGAGAAGTTGAATGTATCACGTAAGAATAATTTTCCTTTAAATGTTGATTTTACATTCATCTCCTTTTTCCTCACCGGTATTTGCGGTGGTGCAGCTGTTGCTCGAGTCCTAAACGCCATTCCTCGGCTCAAGGAGTGGATCAAGGGCATTTGTTCACAGATGCCTTATTCTGAGCGCACATGGCACAAACTCTCGAAGGGTCGTTGGAAGGCTCGTTCTCACGGTAAGATCTCTTTCCCGAATAAGTAATATTAGGCCCCTTTTTCAGCACCATATTCTCATTCCCTCTCTTTTATTTTCGCAGGCTTGCCTAAGACCATTGAGCTTAGGCCTTTAGTAAGGGACGAGGACCTGTCCGTTGATCCCTCCGCTTCGGGGCAACTCGGGGCCGTAGCAGGAGAGAAGAAGAAAATGAAGGCTCCGAGTTCCCCGAGCTCAGAGAAGAAGAAGCCAAGAAGAAGGTTGGCCCGTAAGCCAAAGGAGAGTTCTAGCTCTCGAGCACTCGACTCGGACTCGCTTTTCCGTCTTAGGGACGAGCCCGAGGAAGGTGATATTTTTGTGGCATATGAGTTGACCTTCCCCGAAAAGCGAGCGGCAACCGAGGGGAAAACAACGGAGGCTGATCCACTTCAGGTTCGGGAAGCCGATGTAGAGATAAGGGCTGAGACCTCTCGAGATGCCGGCTCCGCTCCGCCCGGTATCATAGAGATTTCGGGGTCACCTTCATTCACCGAGTCCATGTTTAACGAAGCCGGAGCGGCGAAGGAGCGATCTAATGAAGGGGCCCATAGAGCGGACGATCCCCTTAGTTCATTTTTCGAAGGTGTCGACTCGACCGCTCTGGAAGACTTCTCCGGGTTAGGAGACTTGGAGGTGCCGAGGAAAGACCCATCTTCAGAGGTCGGCAGACTGAACTCGACCCCAAAATTAATCAACCAGTTCCCCGCCCCGAGCATGGATCCCGACCATAAGAGGTTAATAATTATCACTGTCCTGGAGGATGCCCGGGTTCTTTCTACCCCCGTTGGAGTGGTGAGTTACCTCCGGTGCCTGGTAACCGAAGAAGACCAGGCGAAAATGAGTGAGGTGGATGTGTCGTGCTTGTTCAACGAAGCATAACAAGCGCTGAATCGGGTAAGGCATCGTTACGTTCTTCCATCCTCTGACTTAGTTTTTTGTTATTTCTCATGTCTTCTCTTTTTTATCTTTTTGTCGGCTTTGGTACTCCATCATGAAAGTATTCTCCAGTACCGGGCTAAGGTTAACCAACTCAAGGTTGAGGCCGTGGAGCTTACCGAGAAGAGCGACACGTATAAGCTTCTCAGCGAGCAACACGAAGGTGTCGTCAAGAGTCTTTGGGCCGAGTTGGATGCGGCTTAGAAGGAGCATGCTGACTTGGTTAAACATGTAATGATTTTCAAAGTTAGCAATGATGACTTAGCCATGGCGACTAATGACCAAACCTCACAGGTACAGCAGAAGATTGATCGGATCGACCAGCTCCGAGCTGAAATGAATGAGGTCCAGGCCTTGGCCGATGTTTTGAAGGGAAAAATGGACCGACTGGCTTCAGAGAAGGAGACCGCCCGGGAGCAGCTGGCATCAGTAAAGGTCCAACTCTGTGTGGAGAAAGAGAAGGTCGATACATGGGCTCGGCGAATCGAGGACCTCCAAGCTCAACTGGGCTCGGCCATTGTTGAACGGGATGCCCTTGGAAAGGAGCTCAAAAAAATGAGGTCTGAGTTAGAAATATCCAGGGCTGATGCTGAAGATATGGTGGACCAGTATAGGGCTGATTTTGAGGCGGTCGAGGCGTGCCTGAAAGTTACCGTTGAGTACGCGAAGCGAAAGTCTTGAAGGGAGACCCTCGAGGAGATTCATGCCCGAGGTTTTGACCTGTCGGTCGAGATCGAAGAGGCAAAGAGGTAGAGGCTAAGAAGCTGGCCGAGCCCGAGGGTGAAGAAGGCTCTGAGGGCTCTGGTGAACCCGAAGATGGAGAAGACCCTGACGTCTCTAGTGACGAGGCAGGTTCCGGTGGAGATCAAGCATAGGTGCCTTAGGAATATTTGCCTTTGTTTTGCATTTTGTATTTTTATTTTGTTGAGGCCGTTTTCATTGGCCTTTGTAAAGACATTTTGTAATGTATATATACAAGGTTATTTTTCCTCTTAGTAATTTCAAGTCTATTACTTTCAGCATTCTTTTTACAATTGCAAAGATTTCAAATGCCTTAGCATGGAATAAAACGTAGTAATAAGTTATTGTTCGGTGGTACGAACAAGACTTGTTTTTGATGTAAGTTTCGTTTGAAACTTGTGGGGGCTCGATATGACCAGAAGCTTTCCCCAAAGTGTTTGTTTAGATGTTTTTAGACTATAATGTTGTCGAGGGTAACCTTTGAATCGGTTTGGAATTTTGGAGGCCTTATGTTTTGATTATCATTTTCGGACGTCTCCGAGCCATTTTTAGGATGGTAGTAGCCTTTTAAAGTCAGGAACTGCCTAATAGGCTTTGTACCTCCGGGCTTCGATATCCCGAGCCGACGACAGTCCCCGAGTGGGGGTGGCCGTAGCCTTTTAAGTTTAGGCACTACCTAATAGGCCTTTGTGCCTCCGGGCTTCGATAGCCCAAGCCGTTCGGGTTTGTCTTGGACGACAGTCCCTGAGTAGGCATGATCTATTGGATCTGGATAGAGGCGGCCCTTGGGCTCGATATCCTTAAGGAACAGAATGTAATAGTCTTAAGGGACAAAATATGTATCTGCAAGGTAGAAACTTTCTTTCATTCTTGTGAGTAATATACAAGATTATAAGTATGTACAAGCTTCGTGTTATGGCTTAGGTGTTCTATGCATGCATGGTTCATTTGACCATTTGGCCCTTACAATAAATCTTATCCACCGAGCCTAGACTGTTCAAGCACAAAGTTTCCTTCCTTGCTAAAAATCATTACCCGAGGGTCATGGCCCCTACTATTCGAGGTCGATCATCGAGAGGGCTCGGATACTACTCCGGTTCATAACCGGTCTTGGATTCTAAGTTAGCACGATCCATTGTTGCCTCGTTGAAAACCTTGCCGGAAAACCCATTTGGGACAAAACCGGTTCAAGGAAAAAAGAGTGCAGTGCGTGTTTTCATACCTAACAACTACATCATCCTTTGGTTGTTGCCTGCAAGTGTTAGTCCAATTCACAATATATGTATAAAAAAAGAATGAATGGGGTCGTACCTTAGAAGTAGTATCGTTTTAAGTGGGTTACGTTCCAATTGTTTGGTAGTTGCTCATCGTTCCCTGCTTCGAGTTTGTACGAACCTTTACCGGTAATCTCGATAATTCGATATAGGCCTTCCCAATTCAGTCCCAATATCCCTTTGTTTGGGTTCCTGGTATTTAGTGTTACCTTTCTTAACACCAAGTCCCTGATATTGAAGTGTCGGAGGTTGGCTTTCTGGTTATAATACCTTTCGATCCATTATTATTGGGCAGCCAATCGGATGAGAGCAGCCTCGTGCCTTTCATCCAATAGTTCCAGGCTCGTGCTCATGGCCTCACCGTTTGACTCTTCAGTCGTATATTGGTGCTTGAAGCTCAGTTCTCCTATCTCGACCGGTATTAGCACTTCGGCACTGTAGACCAACAAAAATGGGGTGGGCCCGATACTAGACTTTGAGGTCATACGGTATGCCCAAAGGACTTCAGGCAAACTTTCCTTCCATTTACCTTTGGCGTCGGGCAATATCTTCTTAAGGTTTTGGAGTATGGTCTTATTTATAGACTCCGTCTGCCCGTTCCCACTAGGGTGATTGGGTGTTGACAAGATCCTTTTGATCTCATGGTCCTCGTAAAATATGCTTACCTTACTGCCGATAAACTGCTTCCCGTTGTCACATACGATCTCGGCATGCATTCTGAACTGACATATTATGTGGTCCCTAATAAAATCAATGACCTCTTTTTCTCTGACTTTCTCAAATGCCTGAGCTTCAACCCATTTAGAAAAATAGTCAGTCATAAATAATATAAATTGAGCCTTACCGGGTGCCCATGGTAGGGGACCTACAATGTCCATTCCACATTTCATGAATGTCCAAGATGACAAGACCGAATGGAGAAGCTCCCCGCGCTGATGGATCATCGGTGCGTGCCTCTGACATCCGTCACATTTCCATACGAACTCCTTCGCATCTTTTTCCATGTCGATCCAGTAATAGCCGGCTTTGATTATCTTAGAACCAACGATTCGGCCCCCGAATGGTTCCCGCAGGTACCTTCGTGAACCTTCCTCAAAACGTATTCGGTGTCTCCCGGTCCCAAAAATATGGCAAGTGGGTCATCGAACGTTCTTCTGAATAGGGTGTTATCCCTGGACAGGCTGAAATTGGCCGCATTCGTGTGCAGAGCTTTCGATTCTTTAGGATCTGAGGACAATTTCCCGGTCTTCAGGTAATCTATATACTTGTTTCTCCAGTCACAAGTTAAGCTTGTCGAGTTTATCTCGGTGTGGCCTTCTTACACTACCGATTTCATGAGTTGTATGACCGTTCCCGAGTTGAATTCATCGTCATCAACTGACGACCTCAAGTTAGCTAGAGCATCGGCTTCGTTGTTTTGATCTCGGGGTATATGTTGCAGGGTCCAGTCCTTGAATCGATGTAGTGATACCTGTAGCTTATCCAGGTATCTTTGCATTCATTCCTCTTTCACTTCAAACGTCCCATTGACTTGATTCACAACAAGAAGGGAATCACATTTGGCTTCGATCACCTTGGCCCCCATGCTTATAGTCAGTTCGAGACCTGCAATCATGGCCTTATACTCGGCCTCATTGTTAGTCAATTTTATAGTTCTAATAGATTGCCTAATTACATTACTCGTGGGTGGCTTCAACACGATGCCGAGTCCGAACCCCTTTGCATTCGAAGCACCATCCGTAAAGAGGGTCCAGATCCCCGAGGAGGTCCTCGAGCTTAATAACAATTCCTTTTCGACTTCGGGTATTAAGGCCGGCGTGAAATCAGCCACGAAGTCTGCCAAAATTTGAGATTTGATTGCGGTTCGGGATCGATATTCAATATCGTACCCACTAATTTTCACGGCCCATTTGACCAATCATCCCGAGAGCTCGGGTTTGTACATTATGTTCCTCAATGAATAAGTAGTCACGACACATATGGGATATCATTGAAAATATGGCCTTAACTTCCTGGAGGCGCTTAGCAAAGCGAGCTCCAATTTCTCTAGGTGAGGATACCTCATTTCGGCCTCGCCCAGAGTCCTGCTAATATAATATATAGGGAATTGCGTACCTTATTCTTCCCGGACTAAGACTCCACACACCGCTATCTCGAATATCGCTAAGTACATGTATAACTATTCGTCTGCCTTCGGAGTATGAAGTAAAGGCGGACTCGAAAGGTACCGTTTGAGTTCTTCGAAAGCTTGCTGGCACTCTGGAGTCCACAAGAAGTAATTCTTCTTCTTCAATAACGAGAAGAACCGATGGATCTTATCGGAGGACCTTGAAATAAATCGACCCAAGGCAGTTATGCGCCTGGTTAGTCTTTGAACGGCCTTGACATTGTCCACCACGGTGATGTCTTCTATGGCCTTGATCTTGTGCGGATTTATCTCGATTCCCCAGTTGGACACCATGAATCCGAGGAACTTCCCGGACCCGACTCTGAATGCGCATTTCTCTGGGTTCAGCTTCATATTGTATTTCTTCAGTATGTTGAAGGTTTCCTGCAAATGTTTCAAATGGTCCTCTGCTCGCAAGAATTTAACTAACATGTCGTCAATGTAAACCTCCATTAATTTTGTTATTTTCTCTTCGAACATCCGATTTACTAGGTGTTGGTAAGTGGAACCATCATTTTTTAGTCCGAATGGCATTACGTTATAACAATAGGTGCCGTATTTAATGATGAAGGAAGTCTTTTCCTAGTCGCCCGGATCCATCCGAAACTGGTTGTACCCAGAATAGGCATCCATAAAGCTGAGTATCTCATGTACGGCCATCGCATCGATCATGCGATCGATGTTAGGCAAAGGAAAAGAGTCCTTAGGGCATGCCTTGTTTAAGTCTTTGTAGTCTACACACATTCTTAATTTATTTCCCTTTTTAGGCACTACCACTACATTTTCTAACCAGTCCGGGTACTTAACTTCCCGAATGAAAACTATTTTAAGGTGTTTGGATACCTCGTCTTTAATACATGTGTGCTTGACTTCGCACTGAGGCCTCCTCTTCTTTTTAACCGGGTGAAACTTCGGATCTAAGCTCAACTTGTGAGTAGTTATTTTCGATGGGATCTCTATCATGTCAAAATGGGACCAAGCGAAACAATCCATGTTAGCTATAAGAAATTCAATGAGTTTTTTCTTAAGCTCGGGAGTAAGCCTCGTGCCCAGGTATACCTTCCGATCGAGCAGGTGCTCGATCAATATGACTTGCTCCAGCTCCTCAATCGTCGACTTGGTGGTATCAGAATCGTCAGGGGCTATGAAAGACCTTGGGACTCCGTAATCGTCCTCATCACATGTCCCCTGCTTTTCTGGTTTGGTCGGGGACGGTGTCGGTGATTGCTATTTGGTTTCTTCCGTGGTGACCGAACTCGGGTTCTTCGATGTCAAGAGTGTGGATATCGGAACCACCTCATCGACCGCAAAAAATAACTTTCGCAACCGGTTGCTCTCTGTAAACTATTTTGATCCCTCCCAGTGTGGGGAATTTCAATGCCTGATGTAGTGTCGAGGGTACTGCCATCATGTTGTGAATCCAAGGCCTCATAAATAGAGCATTGTATCTCAAATCTCCTTCGATCACGTAGAACTTTGTTTCCTAAATGGTTCCGGTCATTTTTACCGGCAAGGTTATCTCCCCTTTAGTGGTCTTACATGCCATGTTAAACCCGTTTAAAACTTGGACTGTAGGTACAATTTGGTCTTGTAGACCCAGTTGTTCCACGACCCTCGATCTGATGATATTGGCCGAGCTACCTGGATCAATTAATACACACTTAACTCGAGATTTATTTATGAGTACAGATATTACCAGGGCATCATTGTGTGGTTTCACGATGCCTTCATCATCCTCATCGTTGAAAGATACGTTTCCCTCCGGTACATAATCTCGAGTCTGTTTTTCTTTTGTAATGGACACTTTAGTGCGCTTTAACATCGGCCCCTAGGGGACGTCAACCCTACCAATGATCATGTTGATGATGTGCTGAGGCTCCTCTTACTCGATCTTCTTATTGGAGTCTCTGTTCTTGAAGTAATGTTTGGCTCGATCACTCAAAATTTCTCGGAGGTGTCCGTTATTGAATAACGGGGCTACTTCTTCTCTTAGTTGTCGACAATCTTTGGTTCTGTAGCCGTGAGTGCCATGATATTTACACATTATGTTGGGGTCCCTTTGGGCAGGATCGTATTGTAACGGTCGAGGCCACTTGGTATCTTTGATGTGTCCGATGTCTAATACGATGCCGGAAGCATCAACGTTGAAGTTGTACTCCGATAACCTTGGTGCTTCCTTAGACATGATGGGTCTGTCAAAACCGTTTTTGCTTATGAGTACCCGGTTATTATGACCTCGGTCGCTTCTTCTTTCACTTCTCGCAGTGTTGCGTCTGGACTTACTACCCCTTTGATCTCTATTGTATGGTTGATAACAGTCTCTGTTCGATCTCGGTTCATGATCGATAGCCCTTTTGAATCTGTCACTAGTCCTGATGGGATAAACGGACTCGGAATGGCCCCCGGGCTGATTGTCTTCGACCCTGATTTTGGATAGTTACCGGTTATGGACATCGGCCCAAGTTACCCCCGGGTATTCTATCAAATTTTGCTTCAACTGCTGTAAAGCCAATGAGCTTCGGGGATTGAGTCCTTGGGTGAAGGCCTGAACGGCCCAATCATCTGTGACCGGAGGCAGATCCATCCGTTCCATTTGAAACCTCGATATGAATTCCCTAAGCATGTCATTATCTCTTTGCTTTACCTTGAAAAGGTCTGATTTACTGGTCTCGACCTTGATGTCCCCGACATGTGCTTTATAAAGGCATCTGCAAGCATAGCAAATGAGTTAATAGAATTAGGGGGTAAGTTGTGATACCATATCATAGCTCCTTTCGACAAGGTCTCTCCGAACATTTTCAATAGAACAGATTTTATTTCATCATCTTCCAAGTCATTTCCCTTGATGGCGCACGTATAAAAGGTCACATGTTCGTTGGGGTCGGTTGTCCCATTATAATTCAGAATTTCGGGCATACCGAACTTCTTTGGGATCGGCTTTAGAGCTGCGCTCAAAGGGAAATGCTTTTGGATAAATTTTTTGGAATCCAAGCCCTTTAATATCGGTGGTGCTCCCGGGATTTGGTCGACCCTGGAGTTATAGGTCTCCACTTTTGTGTCGTTGGATTCAATTTTCTTTTCTCCCGATTCCACCCGTTTCTCCCGTTTTCGAGGTTGGTCCCGAGTTTTGCTTCACCTGGCCTCTTTATGGTTGGTTCATTTCTGTGGGTGTTTTCCCGAGACGATTCGGGCTCAGCTCTGCTGGGGGCTCGGCTTTGGTTCTGTAACTGGGCTATCGCTGCATGTTGAGCCTGTAATATCTCACGTGGAAGTTGATCCCATCACTTTCGCCGTCGTGTGTAGTTCGGGCAATCGACCGGGATCCCACGCGAATGCTGTTTTCGGGGTTAGTAGGCAAGTTTGCTTCAATAGCCACGTTTGAGTTAGCATCGATGGGATCAGCGACTGGGACTCCGTGGGGGTCAGCAGGGGGCACCTCGTTATTGGGTACCACGTTGTTGTTTTCGCCATGGTGGCCGGACTAAGCATCCACGCTCAAATGGATAGATTGGGAGTTCGACATTTTCAATTTGACCTGAAATTAAAAGCTCAAATAACAAGTGTAAAATAGACTATGTTATGGAAATTTGTATCAAATTGCCACTATTATCCTTAGCCACATGGTGAGCGCCAAACTGTTTACCCTAAAAAATGGATAACAATTAAATTTGTAAGTGGTTTTAATGATATATGGGTTAATTCAATACAAATGATAAACTGCGTTAGATTAAACAGATAATGGACGCAATAAATTGTCAAATCAATCAAGAGGAGTGATCCCGGACTTAGTAACATCTTAATAAAATGCCTGCCTTCGATCCCGGGCTCAGCGTTATTGATCAATTGATGAACAAAAGTAAGAACTTTGAACAACAGAGAAAATAAGAATATATTGCTTTGATATGCGTGTTACCGTATCCCTAATGAATAATCAGACTCCGCTTTATATAGTAGGAGAGTCTTACCCTAAGTGTAATTCCACAAAAGGTAAAAATCTTCTGTTTAACTAATCACCGGTTTTCTGCTAATACGTGCCGAGATTCACGCCGTGACATCCGGCTGGTCACGGATATCACGGCCTTTTGTTGGTCATGCTTGATTATCTGGTAATGCCCTCCGAGATATTTAGGATTCGGATCGATCCTGGGGGTCATGGCCTCGATACTCCCAAGGGCAGACGTTTTGCACGGACCCCGGCTCGGGAGCTCCTTGCCTCGATTCCGGTCCCTTACAGTCACGTCTCTTCCTCCATTTACTTCATCGAAAACCGAAGCGTCTCATGAGCTCGGTTTCCCTCGTACACAAAAATCAAATTGAAACTATGAAGTCATACTTTATTTATCAAATTTTGGAGAAAATTTTTGTTGGCATTCTTGGAAAAAAAATTAAGTTTGTTTACTAATTTGTCATTTTAGTGAAAGAGGAGTGCAAATTGATCTTAAAGAAAAGGGTACGCTGCACCTTTTAATTAAACTTTTAATTTTGAAAATCATGCACTTTTGTGATTAACTATGTTAAAAACTGAATCATTTTTTAAATCTTTTATCCAATAAATTATTGATAGGAAGATTGTTTATCTTCTCAAGTATTTTGATGGAAAATTGCTTATGAAATTAACCATTTCATGTTTGCTAATTTTTTTTGTGATAGAAAGTACTAATTACTCTACGGAATTAGATATTTGAGAAATAACAAATACCTTCCCCACGAATAGAAATGAACAGTATGTCGATGTTTTCTTATATAAAGAGAAATAATTGATTGAAGAACAATCCAGTATATATTTGAAAGAGAAAACTGAAATACAATATGCTTGAATGATCACGTTAATGTTAAACAATATTAGTAGTGATATACAAAGATTCTTTGCGTTGAAAACTAATGGGACTTGAGTTCTAACAAGAAAGAATCGAAAATATGCTATGAACATCTTCTTCACCACAACAAATTAATGCTCCATTTCACTTAGAAGATAAATTCATTGAGGAACCCAGCTAGATTATAAGAACCAGTTAAAATAACCTTAAATTTGATAGCTGCATGAGTGCCGCTAGTGCTGCAGGACCCGATGGTTACACTGGGATATTATTAAGGAAGACATCAAGAACTTTGTCCAAGGTTTTTTCAACGGGAAGAATCTCAAAAAATTATTTTCACATACTTGCCTTGTTCTCATTCCCAAAGTTGATTCCCCCTCTAATTTCTCTAAATTTAGACCTATAATTAGAGTGGTTTTGTCAAAGCAACTTCTCCTTCAAAATTATTTCTAAAATTCTGTTCAAAAGGCTTAATCCGCTTTTGGAATAGCTTATCTCTGAAAATTAGAGTGGTTTTGTCAAAGGAAGGTTAATTACTGAAAATATCCTTCTTGCTCAAGAAATTGTTCAAGGCATCAATCATAAGAACAGAGGGGGGAACATGATCTTCAAATTGGACATGGCTAAGGCTTACGACAGAATGTCATGGAACTTTCTCATTGCTGTTATGAGAAAATTTGGTTGTTCCGAAGGGTGGCTAGATATCATTTGGTAACTCATATCAGATGTTTGGTATTCTATTATTATTAATGAAACAAGAAAAGACTTCTTTACTTCTGCTCAAGGGGTCAAACAAGGGGATCCTTTATCACCTTCTCTATTTATCATTGGATCTGAGGTCTTAACTAGACTTCTTAATAAATTGAATCATAATGAGAACTTTACTCCCTTCACCATGGATATGAATGGCCTCGTTATAAATCACTTAGCTTATGCTGATGATATTGTGATATTCAGTGGAGGCAATAACAAGTCCATCAAACTCATCCAAAAGCAGGTGAGGAGATATGAAAAAGCTTCTGGACAGAAGGTTAACAAAGACAAGAGCTTCTTTATTACTGCCCCTAATACATCTCCTGGTAGAATTAATAGAATGAGACAAGCTTCTGGTTATATAGACAAGAACTTTCCCTTCAATTATCTAGGATGTCTAATTTTCAACGGCAGGAAAAAGATCAGCCATTTTGATGGTTTGTTGGCTAAAGTTGTGAAGAAGCTGAACGGATGGCAAAGCAAAATTGTTTCTTATGGTGGTAAAATGGTTTTAATTAAAAATATTCTATAATCTATGCCCACTTACATTCTTTCAGCTATGAACCCTCCTAAAGGAACATTTTATCAGATGGAAAAATATTTTGCTAACTTCCTTTGGGGTTCCTCTGAAGGAAAAAATAAGTATCACTGGGTATCCTGGAGTAAGCTTTGTTTACCTAAGGATGAAGGTGGTGTAGGTATAAGGAGCATGGAATATATATCTGACACTCTAAGCATCAAGAGATGGTGGAATCAAGTGAAGCTTAATAGTGTAGTTTCCAATCAAACAACTCAATTCATTACTGATATATCCATTGGAAATCAAAGCAAACCTGATTTCCCTATTTGGAATGCTTCGAATGATGGTCTTTTTTCTAACAAATCTGCTTGGCATTCTGCTACAAATCATAGAAAAAAATCCTTTCTTTTCTAATATTTGGCATAATAGAGTTCCTTTTAAAATTTCCTTTTTAAATTGGGGATTCATTAATAAAAGACTTCCTTTTAACGATATGATAAACAGGTTTGGCACTAACATTATGCTTAGCTGTTTTTGTTGCAGATTTGCACATAATGAGACTGTGCAGCATGTATTTATCGAAGGTGAGGCAGCACAATATATATGGGCTGTCATGGGCAATCCTCTTGGAATCCAACATTGTATCTAACCAATAATTGCAGTTTTTAAGAAATGGTGGGATAGGAAGTCTTCCAATGTGGTCCATAAAACGATGCTGCAAATCACTCCTCTTATGATTTGCTGGGAATTATGGAAACAAAGGTGTGCTTGTAGATATGGAGATCAAAAATAAATTCGATAAAATAGGATGGTTTACCAATGCATCTGGAATATCAAGGCTATAATTTCAAAATCCTTTCCCAGCTTGGAATCTCTCAACCAGTGGCCTATCATTTGTGATACTGTTGAAAGGTTAAAACCTTTACAAAGTTGGAGGCAAGTTGTTTGGAATAAACTACAAGAAGGATGCGTTCAAGTTAACACCGATGGTAGTTTCTTAAAGGATAACGACATCGCTGGAATTTGTGGCATAGTCAGGGATAATAATGGGGATTTTATCATGGCATTTTCTATCTCTATCAAATTCAAGAGCAATAATATGGCAGAAGCTATGGCAACGGAGTTTGGAGTGAAATGGTGTAACCAACAAGGCTATACTAATTTTACTTTGGAACTTGACTCCATGGTGATAGCCAACATGCTGCAAGATAGACATTACACCAATCTGAAGCTCAAACAAGTCATAGACAATATTCTGGGCATCAAAGAGAAAACTGGAATGCATGTTACTCATTGCTACAGGGAGGACAATCAGGTAGCAGACTGTTTAGCCAAGTTGGCGTCTCTGACGGGGCACGAATTGATTATCAACTCTTATCATCAACTGCCCAGAAATGCGAAAGAAGCATTTCAGCTTGACAAAATTCAAATGCCTAGCATTAGGACAAAGTATGACAAAGCAAACTTCCATTTTAGTTAATGTATATAATCCTTTCCTAGAAGGAAACTGTAATTTTGTAATTCCTTCTGGTTTTTGTGAGTTGATAGTATCACCATTCTGTGTTGTAACTTGAGGTAAGGTTTAGCCCTCCTCTAATCGTTTTTGCTAATACAACACACCCAGAGATATAGCTAGGTAACTTTATATAAAAATATAAAAAACAATTCGACGATATTGAGAAAGAAAGGCTTAAGAGCTTCGAATTTGAAAGTATCCCTTGAGAAGACTTGTTAACCTGCAAGAAGATTTAAAGTTCAAATCCATCGCCTCAAAAGTTTAGATTAATTAAAGATGAGAATGATTTTAGGGAATTACACGACGAAGATAGTTAAGTTGAAACAACTAACACGGCAAAGATATGATTTGATAAGCCCTCTAAAATATAGTGAGATGAAACTCCTAAATTTCATGGAAAAAAAGAACTGTACTCACCACGAATTTTGCCGATGGAATGACTAATTTTCCAAATAATATATTGTTTATTTGAAACTATGGAGCACATAAAACAATCAAGTGCAATAAAATCTAAACCAGCAAAAGAAGAATCTCAAGATGTCATTGCAATACTAATAGGAATGAATAGTGATCTCTCACGAACGAAGACTACAAAACCATGAAAATTAATCCAAACAACCTTTGGCTTTTCCTCTTCCTTTCTTCCCAAACGTAACCTTTACCCATTCTATCCCCTTTAGGAGTAATATCTTGCATTGAGGCAATAACAACAACAACAACAACCCAGTATATTCCCACTAGTGAGGTCTGGGGTAGAGAGGCTGTTTTCAAATGAACCTCGGCATCCTTCCCTCCAAGAACTTCCCACCTTGCTCTTGGGGTGACTCGAACTCACAACCTCTTGGTTGGAAGTGGAGGGTGCTTACCATCAAGGTAACTCACCTTGTCCCAAATATCTTGTATTGAAAAATGAAACTATTAATTGCCACATTAATTACTCATAATCTATAGTTGTGGATTTCAAAATATTGATAGATACATCCTCAAAGAACACCTTCATACATCGTAAGCCATATTAATTTTCTTGACATTTACTGAAAACTAATTTTATTTGTAGGTTAGAGGGTAATTTGGTTATTTAGTTTTTAAAGAATATTTTAGTACACTAACTTCATTTAAGAGTGTTCGTACTTATAATATAGTATGTTATCATATGATTATATATATGGCTATATTTCAGAAATGGCGTTTTTCCTTTTAAACTTTGGAACTAAGCTAGAGAACGTGATGACGCGAGAAGCACTATATCTTACTTTGAATGCTTTTCTTGCACTAAAGCTCATAGGGATTTGTTGCTTTTCCTAATGACTTAGCTTTTAGCTTTAGTGTTCACAGTTTTCAGTTCAACAAATCATGTAGAGAGAGCGTTCACTTTTGATGCTTTATACTATGTGGAAATTTGAACATGTTATATGTTACTTCTCATACCACTTGAAAGAAAGAAAAGAAAAGAAAAAAGGCTCTGAAAAACTACCCTTCTAGTTTTTGAAGGGAACTGTGTAAAAATTTCCTTAAACTATTTGAAGAACATACATGGTAATGTTTAAATACTTTTAAAACATCATGAAATTATTGATATGTACAGGAATGGCAGGAGGTGCGAGGCGGGTTCTGTCTGAACCCGCACAATTTCAACCCGTAGCGCTCCGCTCCGCATAGGATTTAAACCCGTATCCATCCGCCCCACACTCCACCCGCATTCACCCACCCCACAAATCTTTTTTATAAAAATTCTCTTTTTTGTGGTTTTTTTGTCAATAAAAATTAGCCGAAGAAAATCCTGATTGTTGTCTCATATGTAATTGTTCTGTCGTTAGTTCACTACTGTATTTGTATTTTCATTGGCATTACCGTATACAATTATTTTTATAACTTACAATGATTCTAGAATGACTTTCATCTGCAAATTTAAAATCTATGCCAAAAATTTGTCGTTGGTTCCAACTTATGCTAGCAAAACAGTCTTGGTTTTTGATTGATGTTTCCTGTTTAATACTACTCAAGAATATAATATTTAGCCTTTATGTCTGTTAGTTCAAAAAATAAAATTTCCAACCCGCGACCTCATGATTTTTTTTAGTTAAAAATTGAACCCGCCCCTCCTCGCAACCGCAAACTCCCAAACCCGCACCACCCCGCTAACACTCAGACCCGTCTCGCCCCATTGTCATCCCTTAATTTGTAATTGATATTGAACTAAAAATAACATCACACTTGTGGGCGTTTGGACATAAGAATTGTAAAATTCCAAAATATGGGGAAAATAATTTTCAAGTGAAAATGGTATTTGAAATATAGAGTTGTGTTTGGACATGAATATAATTTTGAGTTGTTTTTTAAGTTTTGTGAGTGATTTTAGTGAAAATTTTGAAAAATAACTTTTTGGAGTTTTTCAAATTTTTAAAAAATTTTCAAAATATATATTCAAGTGAAAATAAAAATTTTTATGAACAAACGCCTGATTTCGAAAAAAAAATAAGTAAAAAACTTTTGAAAAAAAAGAAAAAAAATTCTCATGTCCAAACCGGCTCTTAATTTAGTACATGAATTTTCCAAGAAAAGTTGGAAAGTAGTCAAGTGAGGCGGCTGCAGAAAGTTTTGCTCTTTTTTTTTTGTCCGCAAATGACCCATGATAGCTCCATTCCTTCGTCATCAAGTCATAAAAAGAGTAAATACCCAGTTGACTCCATTTTACACAGTTTCAAGACCAAAGTAATTTCCAGAAGGATCCTTAGTTGACTCTATTTACACGTTCAATTTAAGTCCAAGAGGAATGTTATAAAAGACCATGATGTTTCAATGATCTAAAACTATACATTCTATAACATTTGAAAACAAGAAACTTGGGCTCTTTTTTGCTTCAGAAAAAAATTCATTTTTAGGATATGGAGTGTGATTCATCCTGTGATCTTACTCATCTTAGTGAAGAGTTGTCAGCGAAAATAGAGGAGAAATTGAAGTTGAATCACAAAGAAGTAGATGCTGCTACAGATGGTAAGTCAGATATTACTCTTCGTCCATTGGACCTCACCGATGTTGATGATTTTATGGAATGGTTTGCGGATGATAACGTTAGTAAGTTCTGTTCTTGGGACACTTTCACATCCAAAGAAGATGCCATGAATTATGTAGCTGATGTTGCCATACCACATCCATGGTTTCAGGCAATTTGCTTAAATGGAAAACCAGTTGGTTCTATTTCTGTATCACCATTTCATGGAACTGATAGGTGCAGGGGTGAACTTGGATATGTGTTAGCATCAAAATATTGGGGCAAAGGGATTGCCACCAAGGCGGTGAAGATGGCGGCGGCCTCCATCTTCGTGGAGTGGCCACACTTAGAGAGACTTGAAGCTGTGGTGGATGTTGACAACCCAGGATCACAGAGGGTGTTGGAAAAAGTTGGTTTTACAAAGGAAGGTGTTTTGAGGAAGTATTATCTTCTTAAAGGGAAACCAAAAGATATTGTTATGTTTAGTCTTTTATCCACTGATCCTCAAGTCACCTACTTTATTATGTAATAGGTTGGAAAATCTTCAGTTAATTGGCGTCACCAAAAGGTCATCAGCATCAGAAACTTTGAATGGCCTGAGAAATAATCTAGAGGAGTTCATTTTTAGTTCTAGCTATGATCTCTTTTGTTGACTCTGTTATTGGATTTGTAACTCTTAGTTGAGTGATTTTTTGACCATATCAGAGTAGACAAGTATGAGCCACTTATATTCTGTGTAACTGCCAATGTGATAATGTGGAAAACTGCAAATATGGATGGACGGTTTCTATCTAGGAAAGCTGGTCTTGATAAATTTCCCATGTTAGCTAGAGACTAGAATATGGCTGGATACTATAATAAAATAAGTAGTGTTTTTCTTTCATATTGACAAGTACTCTAAATGCATATACTCCCCTTTTTTTTAATTACGTGAACTCATTCGAGTGACCACGAAATTTAAGAAAAAAGAGAAATTTTTTAAATTTGTGGTGTAAGATGAAACACATTTATTTTGTGTGGTTATAAATCAGTACATACATGGAAATTGTTTCCAAATATGGAAAGTGGTCATTCTTTTTGGCACAGATTAAAAAAAAATAGGTTTACAAAAATTAAAACGGAAGGAGTATTAGTTTTTCACTATCTACTAAGTTCAAGGTAGAGAACTCCTAATTCAACATGGTGACACGAATAGCACTTTATTCTTGTGGCTTTCTAGCTTCCATGGACAAAAAAAAAAAAATACTTTTTACATGGACAAATTATTTAATATTTCTAATTCAAAATCGAACATCAAACTTTGATTATATATATTTAAAAAAGGACATATAAAAAAAGATGAATTACTTGACATAATAATGAATCAAGCTTAGCGGCCAAGAGGGTCAATTTCGAAGAGAAGACATCTGTTCAAGAGGGGTCCTTTATGTTCTTTTAATTTTCAGAAGTGATGCGCGGAAATACTTATGTACAGGCTATTTACACCAAACTAATTCAACTTACCATAATTAATTGATTTAATAAAGTAAAAATATTAATTAATCGATCACAATTAAGTGATAGAACTCTATTAGCATATACGCAAACGTTAATGCATTAGACAGTTCCTCGGCAAGGGTCAAGGAGCAGCTGGCTTCTCTCTTTCACACGATGGTGACTGTGGGTGTACTATCTCGGGTTATTAGCTTCATTTCATTTATCATTTATGCTAAATCAGTTCCACTTATTATTTGAGTTATAACAATTTTGTATACGGGTAAAATTCGGTTTCCCGGTAAAACAAACGGGACTGGAACGTGATCATAAGGAATCAGAGTCTGGGCGAAAAACCTCTCGCATCGGGGATCGAGCAAAACATCCTTCCTCGGAAGCATCGGGGCCACATCTCCCGGGTCCGGTTCGAATCCCTCAACTTCGGAGAGCATTACCAAATGGATGAACACGACTAACAAAGAGCTGTGACATCCGTGCCCAACTGGATGTCACAGCATAAATCTTGGCCCATATCAGCAATGAATCAATGATTAGCATAAAGAAAGATTTTTATCTTTTTTTAGAATAGTACTTAAGATGAAACTCCCTTATTATATAAAGGGGAAACTAACTATTCATTAGGCACATTGTATCATGCACATCAAGGCAATTTATTTCAATTCTCTTTGTTGTTCAAAGTTCCTATTCTTGTTCTTAAGTTCTTCATAAGTATAAGCTTTGAATCGAGGGCAGGTTCTTCGCCAAGCCATCAACGAGCTCAGAATTACCCTTATCATTGTTTTGGTCGCCTATTACGTTTTTCATTTGCTTAATCTTACATCATTAATCACTCGTATTAAATTAATTCACATATTCTTAAAAACACATATAAATTCAATTGTTATCCGTTTTTTAGGGTAAACAATTTGGCGCCCACCGTGGGACTAAGGATAATAGTGGCAATTTGATACAAATTTCCATAACGCACTCTATTTTACACTTGTTCATTGAGCTTTTAATTTCAGGTCAAATTAAAAATGTCAAACTCCCAATCTGCCTATTTGAACGTTGATGCTGAGTCTGGCTACCATCGCGAGAACAACAATGTGGTGCCCAGTAACAAGGTGCCCCTTGTTAACCCCAACGGAGTTCCAGTCGCTGACCCGATCGATGTTAACTCACATGTGGCTATCGAAGCAAACTTGCCTACCCACGCTGAAAACAGCATTCGCGAGGGAGCCCGATCGATAGCCCGGAGTACACACGACGGCAAAGGTGATGGGATCAACGTGTGGGTGATCTTCTAAATGTTACAGGCTCAACATGCAGCAATAGCCCAATTGCAAAATCAAAGCCGCACCCCCAGCAGAGTTGAGCCCGAACCATCCCAGGAAAAAACTCGCAGAAATGAATCGGCCACAGAAAGGCCGGGTGAAGCTGAACCCGGACCAACTCCGAGATAATAAAGATTCTTGAGGAACTAACAAAATGGGCAGAATCGGGAGAAAAATAAATCGAAGCCAACGAAAAAAAAGTGGAGACCTATAATTCCAGTGTTGATCAAACCCCAGGAGCAACCCTGATATTGAAAGTCCTGGATTCCAAGAAATTTGTCCCAAAGAAGTTCTGTATACCCGAAATTCCAAAGTATAACGGGACCACAGATCCGAATGAACACGCGACCTCCTACACATGTGCCAACAAGGGAAATAACATGGAAGATGACGAAATCGAGTCGGTTCTACTAAAAAAGTTCGGGGAAACCTTGTCTAAATGAGCAATGATATGGTATCACAACCTACCCCCCAATTCCATTTATTCATTTGCTATGCTTGAGGATGCCTTCGTAAAAGCTCATGTCGGGCCCATCAAAGTCGAGACTAGAAAATCAGACCTTTTTAAGGTCAAGCAAAGAGATAACGAAATGCTCAGGGAGTTCGTGTCGAGGTTTTAAATGGAAAGGATGGATCTGCCCCCGCTTGCGGACGATTGGGTTGTTCAAGCATTCACTCAAGGACTCAACCCCCAAAGCTCTTTGGCCTTATAGCAGCTGAAATAGAATTTGATAGAGTACTCGGCGGTAACTTGGGCTGACGTCCATAATAGGTACCAATCGATAATCAGAGTGGAGAATGATCAGCTCGAGGCCCCATCTGGGTCCGTGTATCCCATCAGAACTAATGATAATTCTAAAAGAGTCGTCGATCATGAACCAAGATCGAGTTGTACCTGTACTTAGCGGTATCCGAGATAGTAGTAAGTGGAGTCTTAGTCCAAGAGAAGGAAGGTACGCAATTTCCTATTTATTATGTTAGCAGGACTCTAGGCGAGGCCCAAACAAGGTATCCTCACCTGGAGAAATCGGCGCTCGCTTTGCTAAGTGCCTCCAGAAAGTTAAAGCCATATTTTCAATGCCATCCCATATGTGTTGTAACTACTTACCCATTGAAGAACATAATGCACAAACCCGAGCTCTCGGGATGATTGGCCAAATGGGCCATGGAAATTAGCGGGTACGATATCGAATATCGACCTCGAACCACCATCAAATCTCAAATTTTGGCCGACTTCACGCCGGCCTTAATACCCTAAGTCGAAAAGGAATTGTTGTTAACCTCAGGGACCTCCTCAGGATTCTGGACCCTTTTTACTGATAGAGCCTCGAACGCAAAGGGGTCCGGACTCGGCAACGTGTTGAAGCCACCTACGGGTGGCATAGTTAGACAATCTATTAGAACTGTGAAATTGACTAACAATGAGGCTGAGTATGAGGTTATGATTGCAGGTCTCGAATTGGCTAAAAATCTGGGGGCCGAAGTGATCAAAGCTAAATGTGATTCCCTCCTTGTGGTGAATCAAGTCAATGGGACATTCGAAGTGAAAGAGAAATGAATGCGAAGATACTTGGATAAACTACAGGTAACGGTGCATCGATTTAAGGAATGGACCCTACAACACGTGCCCCAGGATCAAAATAGTGAAGCCGATGCTCTGGCTAACTTGGGGTCATCGGTTGATGATGATGAATTCAGGTCGGGAACGGTCGTACAACTCATGAAATCAGTAGTGGAAGAAGGCCATGCCGAGATAAACTCAACGAGTTTAACTTGGGACTAGAGAAACACGTATATAAACTACTTAAAGACTGGGAAGTTGCTCTCGGATCCCAAAGAATCGAGAGCTCTACGCACGAAGGCAGCCAGGTTTAGCCTGTCCGAAGATACTCTATTCAGAAGAACGTTCAATGTCCCACTCGCCATATGCTTGGGACCGGGAGACACCGAATATGTTTTGAGGGAAGTTCATGAAGGCATATGCGGAAACCATTCGAGGGTAGAATTGTTGGTTCGTAAGATAATCAGAGTCGGCTATTACTGGATCAGCATGGAGAAAGATGCAAAGTACTTTGTGCGAAAATGCGACGGCTGTCAGAGGCACACACTAATGATCCATCAACCTGGGGAGTTACTACATTTGATCATGTCACCTTGGACGTTCATGAAATGGAAAATGGACATCGTCGGTCCCCTACAATGGGCACCCGGTAAGGCTCAATTTATACTATTTATGACTGACTATTTCTCTAAATGAGTCAAAGCTCAAGCGTTCGAGAAGGTCCGGGGAAAGAAGTCATCGACTTTATTTGGGACCACATAATATGCTGGTTCGGTATACCGGCCGAGATAGTATGTGATAACAGGAAACAATTCATCGGGAGCATGGTAAGTAAATTTTTCGAGGACCATAAGATCAAAAGGATCTTGTCAACACCCTATCACCCTAGTGGGAACGGATAGGCGGAGTCGACAAACACAACCATCCTTCAAAACCTTAAGAAAAGGTTGATCGATGCCAAAGGAAAGTGGAAGAAAATTCTGCTCAAAGTTTTATGGGCATACCGCACGACCTCAAAATCCAGTACCGGGGCCACTCTGTTTTCGTTGGTCTACTGTGCCGAAGCATTAATACTGGTTGAGGTCGGTGAACCCAGCCTCAGGTTCCGATATGCAACCAATGAATCGAACTGTGAGGCCACGAGCACGAGCCTGGAACTACTGGATGAGAGGCGCGAGGCCTCCCTAGTCCGGTTGGCTGCCCAGAAGCAGCGGATAGAAAGATATTATAACCAGAGAGACAACCTCCAATACTTCAATATCAGGGACTTGGTGTTAAGAAGAGTAACACTGAACACCTGAAACCTGAACGAAGGGAAGATGGGACAAAATTAGGAAGGACCATATCGAGTCACCGGTATTACCGGTAAAGGTTCATATAAACTCGAAGAAGGAAATGGTGCACAACTACCGAACAACTGGAGTGTGACCCACTTAAAACTATACTACTGCTAAAGTACAACCTCATTTACTTTTCTTTTAATATTACGAATTGGACTAACACTTGCAGGCAACAACCGAAGGAAAACGTAGTTGTTAGGTCTGAAAGCACGCGTTGCACTCTTTTTCCCTTGAACCGATTTTGTTCTAAATGGGTTTTCTAGCAAGGTTTTTAACGTGGAAACAATAAACCATGCTAACTTAGAGTCAAAAACCGATTTTAAATCGGAATCAATGGTCGCTTCAATAGTATCCGAGCCCACTCGAAGATCAATCTCAAATACTAGGGGCCATGATTTTTAGCAAGGAAGGAAACTCTATGCTCTAACAGTCTAGGGTCAGTGGTTAGGATTTATTGTAAGGGCCAAACGGTCAAATGAACCGTGTCCGCGTAGGTCACCTTAGCCATAATACGAGCTTTTACATGCTTACAATCTTGTACGTTACACACAGAAATGAAAGAAAGTTTATACCTTTCTAACAAACATTTTTTGCTTCTTAAAAGTATCGAGCCGAAGGGCTATTCCTACCCGGGAACTATCGAGCCCAAGGGCTACCCTTATCCGAGCCCAAAAGGCTACCCCCACTCGGGGACTTCCGTTCGAGATAAGCTCAGGCGGCTCGGGTTATCGAAACCCGAAGGCACAAAACCTATTATGCAGTGCTCAAACCTAAAAGGCTACGGCCACCCTAAAAATGGTTCGGAGATGTCTAAAGCCCGTAATCAAAACATAAGGCCTTCAACAAAATTCTAAACCTGTTCAAAGGTTAACCTCGGCAAAGATACAGTCTAACAACATTTAAAGAAGCATCTTAGGAAAATTTCTGTTCACTCCTAGCTTACATAAGTTTGAGCAAAATTTTCATCGAGGACAGGTCTTGTTCGGACCTCCGAAAAAGCGACTTATTACTACGTTTGATTCTGTACGAAGGCATTAGAAATATTTGCAATCGTAAAAAGATGCTAAGATAATAGACTTGCACATTGCCAAAAGGGAAATATTTTATATTCCAGAATATCTTTACAAAGGCCCAAAAAACGGCCTCAACAAAATATATGTACAAGATACAAAAAACAAAACAAAATAATCCTAAGGCATCTATGCCTGATCTTCACAAGAACTCGACTTGTCACCAGAGCCGTTGGGGCATTCCGGTTCTTCGGAGCCCTCAGAGCCTTCTTCATCTTCGGGTCCAGCTAGCTTCTTGGCCTCGAGCTCAAGCCTTTTTGCCTCCTCGATCTCGCCCGACAGGTCAAAGCCTCGGGCATGGATCTCTTCGAGCGTCTTCGTTCGGGATAGCCGCCTCACGTACTCAGCAATAGTCTTCAGGCCAGCCTCGGCTACTTCGACATCGGCCCTATACTGGGCCACCATATCTTTAGCATCGGCGGAGGTTGTGTGTAGCTGATACTTTATAGCTTCACATTCATTGCCGAGGGCGTCCTACTTTACCATAGCCGAGCTCAATTGTGATTGGAGTTCATCATTCAACTAGGACCGCTTGTCGGCTTTTTCTTTCGCTACCCGGAGTTGAACTTCTACCGATGCCAGCTGTGCCTGGACGGTTTCCTTCTTCGAAGCCATCCGGTCCATTTTGCTCTTCCAACCATCGCCCATGGCTTGGACCTCATTCATTTCAACTCGAAGTTGGTCGATGCGGTCAATCTTCTATTAAACCTGCAAGGTTTGGTCGTTCGTCGCCATGGCTAAATCCTTATTGCTAACTTCAAAAATCTTTACCTTTTCGACCAGATCGGCATGTTCCCGCCTCAGGATCGAAGCCTCCTTCTAAGCCTCATCCAGCTCGGCCTATAGGTCCTTGATGGCCCCTTCATGTTGCTCGCTGAGAAGCTTGTACATATCTCTTTTCTGGGAAAGCTCCTTGACCTCAAGCTCGAGCTGGTTAACCTTAGTCCGGAACCGAAGAAAGCTTTCATGATAAAGTACCGAGGCCTGCAAAATGGTAAAAAGAAACATGAGAAATATCAAAAACTAAGTCAAAGTTCGAAAAGCATAATGATGCCTTACCCAATTCAGCGCCTGCTGCGCTTCGTTGAACAGGCACGACACGTCCACCTCATTCATTTTTGCCTGGTATTCTTTGGTCACTAGGCATAGGAGGTAGCTCGCTACTCCCACAGGAGCAGAAAGAACCCGGGCATCCTCCAAGACAGTGATGATTATCGACCTCTTACGGCTGGGATCCACACTCGGGGTGGGGAACTTGTTGATTAACTTTGGGCTCGAGTTCAGCCCGCCAACTTCTAAAGACGGATGCTTTCTCGGCATTTCCAGGTCGCCCAGCCCGAAAAAGTCTTCCCAGATGGACGAGTCCACGCAATCGAAAAAGGAACGAAGGGGATCATCCACATCATGAGCCCCTTCGTTAGACCTCTCCTTCCCTGCTCGGGCCTCCTTGAGCATAGACTCGGTACCCTGAAATCTATATTACACCGGGCACCTCCTTCGAAGCGTAGCCGACATCGCGGGAAGTCTCAGCCCCGGTCTCCTCATCAACCTCCCGGGTATGAGGGAGATCGACCTCATTGATCTCCTCCTCAATAGCTGCTTGCTCATCTGGAGAAGTCAGCACGTGGGCCATGAAAAAATCATCTTCCTTGGGCTCGTCCCTAAGCCGAAGAAGCGAGTCTGATTCGGGTGCTCGGGAGCTAGAACTTTCCTTTGGCTTATGGGCCAACCTTCTCTTTGGCTTCTTTTTCTCTAAGCTTGGGGAGCCTGAAGCCTTCCTTTTCTTCTTTTCCCCCTCTGCAGCCCCGAGCTGCCCCAAAGCGGAGGGGTCAACGGACAAGGACACATCCTCGTCCCCTTCTAAAGGCCTGAGTTCAATGGTCTTAGGAAAACCTGCAAAAAGAAAAGTGAAGAAAAGAGATTAAGTACAATGCAAATGGGAGAGCCCTATGTTACTATTCGAGGAAGGGTCTTACCGTGAGAACAGAACTCCCACCGGCCCCTCGAGATTTTGCGCCATGTGCGCTTGAAATAAGGCATCTGTGAACAAATTCCCTCGATCCACTCCTTGAGCCGAGGGATAGCGTTTGGGGCTCGAGCGACGACAACACCACCACAAGTACCGGTGAGAAAAAAAGAGATGAACGTAAAATTGGTGTTCAAAGGGAAATTGTACTTACTAGATGCATTCCACTTATCAGGTAATGGAATAAACTCAAAGGGAATCAAGTCTTAAGTCTTCACTTGAACGAAGCGTCCCGGCCAGCCCCGGTTCTGGTCCTCATCGAGAATGGGTCTTTGCTGGCCCGACATGTGAGCTTTATTAGTCCCCCTCAGAAGATTCGGGGACTGTATAGGCGGAGTGGGTGATCGATGGTGAACCGACGGGATTCGGTCTTGTTCATGAAGTAATGAAGGAGGATCACGATCCTCCACATCGACGAGTGGATCTGACCGAGGCATACTTCGTACCTCTTGCAGAAGTCCAAAACAACCGGGTCCACCGGGCCCAATGTGAAGGGATAAGTGTAAACACTTAGATACCCCTCCACATGGGTAGTGATGGTGTCCCCAGGCCCAGGGACTACTACGTCCTTACCCTCCCAGTTGCAGTTACCTCGGACCACGGGAAGGACGTCTTCGGTAATAGAGCATATATTCCTCGATACTCCTTCACCCTGGCCCTGCACCGATGAGGGCTTTTCGACCATAAATTCATCTGTGACTGAGCAACCCCCGAGGATGAACATTTTCAAGGGAGGCTCGGGAGACAATTCATCGATAGCCATGCCAGGAGCAGATGTCTCGAGGATGACTATATCAGGAGTGACCGCCTCGATTTCAGCGGTCGGTTGGGAAGAAGAAGAAGCGACTTGTTGAGGAATAGATTTGGATGTTTTAGCCATTATTATCTGAAAAAGCTTGAAAGGTCTAAAAGAAGATTTTGAAAAATGAAGAGTCAAGTGTGCTGATTTGGGTAAAGACTAGGTAAAAATCCGGAAGTTACTGAGAAATTTGAAGAACGGAGGTAAAGATATGGAAATATGAAGAATCAAAGGTAGAATCTTGGTCAAACGGTGAAAAATGAATGAAGAATGAACGCTTTTATAGAGGTTTCATGACGCTTCGTATTCAGAGGTGACCTGCCGATGGCTGACACGGGTTCGAAGTCAGAACAATGTGACTAACGGGATGTTTCGGCTTCTTTGTCATTTCTATTGCGGCGTATTAAAGAAGGAGGTGAAAAACATCTGTCGTTTCTCATCATTTCGGTACACCTCCTCTCTAAGAAATGAGGGGACTACCTATATACGGATAAAATCGGGCCTGTTGAACATCGCAGTTTTTCGGTAAGACAAACGGGACTAGAACGTGATTATAAGAAATCGGAGTCTGGGCGAAAAACCCCTCGCATCGGGGATCGAGCAAAACATCCGCCCTTGGAAGCATCAGGGCCACATCTCCCGGGTCCGGTTCGAATCCCTCAACTTCGGAGAGCATTACCAAATGGCCGAACACGACTAACAAAGAGCCGTGACATCCGTGCCCAACCGGATATCATGGCGTAAATCCCGGCCTATATTAGCAGTGAATCAGTGATTAGCATAAAGAAAGATTTTTATACTTTTTTAGAATTGTACTTAGGGTGGAACTCCCCTACTATATAAAGGGAAAACTAACTGTTCATTAGGCACATTGTAACATGCACATCAAGGCAATTTATTTCAATTCTCTTTATTGTTCAAAGCTCCTATTTTTGTTCTTAAGTTCTTCATAAGTATAAGCTTGGAATCGAGGGCAGGTTCTTCGTCAAGCCATCAACCGAGCTCATAATCACCCTTATCATTGGTTTGGTCGCCTATTACGTTTTTCATTTGCTTAATCTAACGTCATTAATCACTCGTACTGAATTAATCCACATATCCTTAAAACCACATATAAATTCAATTGTTATTCGTTTTCTAGGGTAAACAAATTTATGTTATATTACTTATAGGTTGTTAACTTTTATAAGTTACTTTTCTTTCAATTTATGTAATGATGTTATGGATTGGATATGTAATTTAAGAAATTAATAAATGAAAACTTTTAAAATTTACGATATCAAAAAAAAAAAAGGAATTCTATGTAACTATAAATCACCTCATCAAAAGTAAAATAAATAATTTAAATTTATAAATTATTTTTAAATATTAAAATATATCATTCTCTTTTATGCAAATTAAAAAATTAGAAAATGTCATGTATAAAATGGGACATAGGAAACACTTGTTTATGTTAATTTGGGTATTCACAATTTATTTCATTTAGTTTATGTATTTATTTCATTTTGTTTAATACATAAATAAGTTATAAAGTTGCGTGTTTATTCTTTTTCTCTGAGAGATAGAAGGTTAGATTATTAGGGTTTTAAATAAATAAATTATTTAATTAAATTGTTTGTTTATTTTATCTTGTTTACTCTGTTTTAAAAATTGTTGTTAGATCATTTCATTCGAAACAGTTTCTTTTTCCCAATTGAAGAACTTTATTAATCTGGTTTGATCGAAATTGCTTGATTCTTGTTGGACTGCCAGCTATATATCTCAAATTGGAGCCAGTGGCAGCTCCATATGTATTGTCATGGGCTGCTTTCCATCATCGACCCATGACCCCTTGGACGCGCCCCGTGGCGTCCCGGCAAGCCTCCCAACGCCTAGCGCCACGGTCGGCCTCGTGGTCTCGGCAGCGCCAAGTGACAAGCGAGCATGCGCCTCTGTCGCCCCACCGATAATCAATGCCAGCGCCCGGCGGCTGGCCAATGCCATCAGTGCCGCGCGCACCCACAATGCCGCGCGCACAAATCATCTTGTTGCCATCAGCGCCGCACACCCAGACAGTGCCCCGCGCGCAGACCCAATGCCAAGCACCAGCGCCCAGCCGCTGGCAGATCCAAATAGTGCCGCGCGCGCCCACAGCAATACGCGCGCAGACCCTGCTGCTCAAGACAAAGTTGCTGCCATCGGACTTGCTTCCATAGAAGACTAAGTCCTTTTCATTGTAATTATAGAGTAGTTTTACTTCATTCATTTTCAGTGTGCTTCTACAGCTTTCTTAGGTCAACTCATGTAACTTTGGTTTATTTTTTTTAAGCATTATTAAGGGGGACCAAAGCATTCAAACATTCAAGCATTCAAACAATTCTCTGTACTGGTGTCTCTCCCCCCCGACACCGCATTTCATCTTGTAATAGCTTTCATCATCATTAATACAATCATCAGCTTTCATCATCAGTTGCTCATTTTTCCGCTGCTCAATTGCTCACGACATTGGCTTTCCCGTACGGCACTGACAATCTAGTCTAGCGTACGGCGAGGGCCTCAGTTGGCACATAGCAACCGCACTGACATCGGTTGCTTAGCCTTACGTCGCCCTTCCAAGGAACTTCAGGAAGGCGCCACGTAACAGTTGGTATCAGAGCCTAGGCTCGACATCGGACGAGGGAACTCATTGGCATCATCATCACCATTTCTGACCATGGTGAATCACGGGGATCGCATCACGACCCTAGAAGAGACGGTCGACGCATTACGGCCCATCGTGGATACGTTGCCTGATCTAAAAACCAGCCTAGTGCAAAGGTTGGACGACCTGGACCGCAGAATGCAGCAGGCCGAAAATGACATAGCAAACATCAGTCAAGACTCTGAGGAAGACCGACAAACGGCTGCCGTCGAGGCAACCAAAATTCATGGCCAATTCGAGGACCTCCAACAGGAGCGTGCCGAGGATTTAGCCCATCGGGAACTAGAGGCAGACAGACTGACAGTCATGTAGCAAACCATAGACAACTTGACAGGCCAGCTCAATGTTGTCAATGCTGCACTTCAAAGCCTGCTCAAAGGAGGCGAAAACCACATCAGGGGTGCCATGAACATTGCCCCCATGCCACAAAAGCTAAAAATTCCGGAGCCCAAGCCATACAACGGAGCCCGGGATGCTAAAGAAGTGGAAAACTTCATCTTCGACATCGAACAATACTTTGATGCCGTTGGACATTTGGAAGAATCCAAAAAGGTAGCAACTGCTGCCATGTATCTTCAAGGCGATGCAAAACTCTGGTGGCGAGTCAAATATGAAGCCATCAGGGCCGGTGAAGATACTCTCCAGACATGGGCAGAACTGAAGGCCGCCATACGCCTGCAGTTCTTCCCCGAAAATGTGGAATACAATTCACGAAGAAAGTTGTGTGAACTCCGCCACACCAGGTCGGTGCGGGACTACGTGCATGAATTCTCCGCACTCATGCTAAACATACGGGATATGGGGGACAAAGACAAACTATTCGCATTCATAGAAGGTTTGAAACCTCATGCTCGTATGGAACTGCAAAGACAACGGGTAGATACCCTGCCCAAGGCCATTCAAGCTGCAGAGTGCCTTGGGGATTATCAGTTGGAAACTCAGAAGGATAGGCCCCAGCCGCCTGTCCGAGGGGGATACAATGGGAGCCAACCTAGCAACGGTGGTCCCAATAGAAACGGAGGAGATCGAGGTGCATCCAAATCCAAGACTCCTTCCTCAAGCAGTAACACTACTGCATCAGTCAACAACCATCAGGGGAGAAAGCCCCCATCAGAATGCCGTCATTGCGGCGGGGAACATTGGAACAATCAATGCCCCAATACACAAGTCAATTTTCAACAAACTGTTGACGATGACGAGACAGATACCGACGACTCAGACGGCACCGATCAAGTAGGTGCCTTCAACGCATTTGTCGGCTCCATTCATGATACCTTGGCCGGAACCAGTACTGGCAACCCCAAGAAGAAAGCATTCCCAATCGACAAGAAAGGGAAAGGAAAGGCGGACGAGAGGCCTCCCACATCACAAAAGAGGACCTTAATGTTCGTTGACATGAAAGTAAACGGCAGACCTATTCGGGCATTGATAGACACGGGTGCTAGCCACAACTACCTGGCCTCAACTCAGGTGCAACGCCTCGGTCTAGCATTGCAAAAATGCAAGGGTCGTGTCAAGGCTATCAACTCTCCATCTCAGCAAGTGAGTGGAATAGCCAAAGAAGCGCCAATCCAGCTTGGCCCATACAAGGGAATATTCGACCTACGCATAGCTATCATCGATGACTTCGAACTGATAGTGGGATTGGAATTCCTCAGGCAGACCAACACCATCCCGGTACCATATACCAACATGCTCCTAATGATGGGAGACAACGGGGCCAAACCCCACACCATACCGTGCATATCCAAGAAGATGGCCGCTGGAAACATCACAGCCATACAGTTTAAGGAGGGAACCAACAGACCTGAACCCACAGTTCCGGCTGCCCTCAACATCATCAAACAGGCATCACATCATCGGGGTCCAACAGCTCATGGCGCCCCTCATTGTGTGAAGACTTGCCAAGCATTCCCAAAGGCCAAGTCGGATCACCCAGCACAAGCGGGACTCTTGGAGCCGCTACCTGTCCCACAGAGACCTTGGGAAAGCATTTCCCTGAATTTCATCACAGGATTACCCAAGGTCGGAAATCATGCAACCATCATGGTGGTAGTAGACCTGTTTTCCAAGTATGCTACCTTCATCGCAGCCCCACAGAACATGTCGGCAGAAGAAACAGCTCGACTCTTCTTCTCCCATGTTGTCAAACATTGGGGTATGCCCAGCAACATCATCAGTGACTGCGACCCACGCTTCACTAGCAAGTTTTGGACCCAACTCTTCAGTTGCCTCGGATCCAAATTGAGTTACAACTCAGACCATCATCATCAGCAAACACATGATCAAACAGACTGGTTCAATAAAATGCTAGAGGAATATCTTTGCCAATTTGCTACCGGGTCACAAACACATTGGGTGAAGCTTCTGGATACTGCTCAGCTGTGTTTCAATTCACAAAAGTGCGCCCATACAAACAAAAGCGCTTTTGAAATTGTTACCGGACAGCAACCGCTACTCCCACATAATGTGAATGCACCAACCATACTATCATCTCATCGAGCTGCCAGTTTCTCTACAGAATGGGAACAAACTTTGAAGATAGTGCGGAGCTATCTTGTCAGGGCCCAAGACAGGGCAACGAGGCATGCCGAACAAAACCGTCACTTTGCCCAACATCAAGCAGGGGACAAAGTGATGGTAAAAACCCCGAGGCGAAACTTGTTTGCAAAGAGGACCCAAGATCCTCGCCTATTGCCAAGCTACATCAGGCCTTTTTCCATCGGGAAATCCACATACCAGCTGAACACACCAGCCTGGTGGAAAATCCATCCAGTCTTCCATGTCAGCCGCCTCAGGCCACTTCAGAAATGCATGGAAGATCATTCAGAAAGACATCTCACAGCACCGAGGGGAACAGACCTCCCAGCCATCAAGAGCCTGACCAACCATCATCATCCTGCAGGTAAGGCTCCGAGGACGTCGCCAACTCAGGTGGGGGAGAATGTCATGGGCTGCTTTCCATCATCGACCCATGACCCCTTGGACGCGCCCCGTGGCGTCCCGGCAAGCCTCCCAACGCCTAGCGCCACGGTCGGCCCCGTGGTCTCGGCAGCGCCAAGTGACAAGCGAGCATGCGCCTCTGTCGCCCCACCGATAATCAATGCCAGCGCCCAGCGGCTGGCCAATGCCATCAGTGCCGCGCGCACCGACAATGCCGCGTGCACAAATCATCCTGTTGCCATCAGCGCCGCACACCCAGACAGTGCCCCGCGCGCAGACCCAATGCCAAGCACCAGCGCCCAGCCGCTGGCAGATCCAAATAGTGCCGCGCGCGCCCACAGCAATGCGCGCGCAGACCCTGCTGCTCAAGACAAAGTTGCTGCCATCGGACTTGCTTCCATAGAAGACTAAGTCCTTTTCATTGTAATTATAGAGTAGTTTTACTTCATTCATTTTCAGTGTGCTTCTACAGCTTTCTTAGGTCAACTCATGTAACTTTGGTTTATTTTTTTAAGCATTATTAAGGGGGACCAAAGCATTCAAACATTCAAGCATTCAAACAATTCTCTGTACTGGTGTCTCTCCCCCCCGACACCGCATTTCATCTTGTAATAGCTTTCATCATCATTAATACAATCATCAGCTTTCATCATCAGTTGCTCATTTTTCCGCTGCTCAATTGCTCACGACATTGGCTTTCCCGTACGGCACTGACAATCTAGTCTAGCGTACGGCGAGGGCCTCAGTTGGCGCATAGCAACCGCACTGACATCGGTTGCTTAGCCTTACGTCGCCCTTCCAAGGAACTTCAGGAAGGCGCCGCGTAATAGTATACTTGTTGACTTTCTCTAGCGCTGTGCTTATCGGCTTATCAACCGCCTCTACCGCGATAGAGTCGGGTAATTAATACTATGTGTTTCACCTAATTAGCTTTAATCAACCTTCTCCAATGGATACACAAGGTGCTGGAACTTCCATAAAGAGACAACGTGTTGATACACAAGTGAGATCGGCAGACGATACTGTCGAATACTTTCAGCGAGTCCCACAGAGGTTGTCTATAACGATCCCTCCAGCGTTTATGCAGAGCTTGCGTGATGCTAACGTTCTTGGATTTCGAAAGCCTTATGGACGTTGATTGTAAGTTGATTCTTCTTTAATGTGATCCACATTCACTCAAAGCCAATTTCTTATTTTACCTCTTTAATCAATAGATAATGATTTTACATAAGACTTGAGCTTTCATTGTCTTTATGACACCTATGTCTCAAAGTAAAGATAACTTACACGTATTGCACTTTAATGCCCCATTAGCTAGTTGATATACGCTTATTTAAAGAGACTATGTTAGGTCCTTATCCTTGGCTATTTCATAAGACTGCACTATCTTAAGTGAGTTGCTAAAGTATAGAAATACCTATACGCAGAGAAAACAAGTTCAAATGTAAATAATTAGAGGTTCATATCTAATTCCGAATTATTTTCTATTTGGTATGATGAAGACATGAGTTGGGCTTAAATGGAAAACATGGCAGTGATGCCTAGTAGTAGTAGTAGCTGTTGTTATTTGATTTATAAAGCATCCATGTTGGTTAAACGCTTAAGTCCTGAAGCTAGTGAAGCCCAGGTTGTGTGCTTCGCCTCGCTTTGTTGGCTCATTAGTGTAGGGGCCAAGGTGCTAACTGCGCTTCACCAGTGAAGCTAGCATGCTAAGTCATGCACATCTTCATCGATGGGTTCAGTCTTTGCGCTTCACCAGTGAAGCTAGCATGCTAAGTCATGCACATCTTCATCGATGGGTTCAGTCTTTAAGAGTACAAGACTAGACTATATATAGTTGTCAAAGTGCATTTGTTGTTAAGAAAATATCATGACTGAACTTCTAGTCATTAAGATAAAGAAATTGGAGATTTGGTATACGAGAACTAGCCACTGCAAACCTGTAACGACGTTTTTCAACTACATCAAAATTTTAAAATGGTCCTTGAACTTGATTGATATGATTTTAATTGCATCTATATAGTTTAATGATAGTTCTTCCGTTCTTTTTGTCCAAATAATTATTGTTTGTCTAAAGGTACGTTTCCTTGTATTACATTTTACTGGCGCTTTTTTCTACTATAGCTCACGCTTTAACTGTGCTTTGCACTTAAATCTTCAACGGACTTTGGCACTTTGCTGCGGTTGTTGCTTTGTACTACTCTGTAAAGCATGTTTGTTTTATGTAAATATCATTTTGAGTTTTCTAATAGTATTGATGATTGCAGATGCTGAAGCTGCGGATCACGCTACTGTAACGGCTGACGTGTGTATGTCCGCGCTCTATGCAAAGCTGCGTAACATTCACCGCACCTTCGGAACTTATTCCAACAGGTATACAAATTCTGCTCGATACACAAAGAATATTGAGTTGCCCGTCCCTTTTGCTGAGGCGATCTCTAACATTGGTGTGTTCAATATTGAGATGACTGTGAACATTAAGACCATTGTGCCAACATATCCCGAGGGAACTGAAAATGAAGGTTGCTCCTGCGAGGAATTCCCTATCGCACGCTATTGCGGCATCCTTCCTCACATGAAGAATGCTGGAATTCCTCTCAAGTCCATTGATATCCACGATACAACTGGTACTGCTTGGTGGACTTTCAAAGTTAAGCATGATGGTAATCGATATGCCTTTGCTGGAATATTTCCTCCTGTTCTATACTCCAATCTGTCATGCCATATCGCACAGATGTTTATTGTGACTGATTGTCACGGCACATTCAGCCCCATTGTCACTCACCAGGCTGAAGATTCGCCATATCAGACGAGGTTGGTTTGATATCGGAGATGATGCTCCATTCCGGGCATTTGCTGCACTATGTGGAGGTCCAAGTGAAGAATGGAATGAATTTGCTAATATTCATTATCCCTGAGATGTTAGGCCTTTGTTTTACCAAACGTTCGCTGATGGCTTGCTGTATTTGTCAGTACTACCCAGTTAAGACGAGGTTGGTGTTTTACAAAACCTACTTTTGTGATGCTTATTTACCTAAAGTATGCATTTCCCTCTTTTTGTGCATCGTGTAATGAAATGATTTTATGGGCTGTGCGTTTCACTATCAACCTTCAAAGTTTTCCAACCTTTGAGTTGACAGGACACTACACCACCAACCAAATGGGGGGGGGGGGGGGGGGGCGAGATTATATTTCAAAGAATGAACAATTTAAAGATCTTTTACTGTCCTATTAATAATTTTAAAACATCATAGATGGATTGGAATTTAACAGATTTTTAACTAATTCCTGGAAGATTCTTTATTCTTCGAGTTGAATTAGACAGAAGGGCCAAGTTGGTCATGTTTCACTTCTCTAAAGTTATAATCTATAACTATAAAACCAAGAGAACTTGGTTGTCAGTAAATTCAGCCTGTCATCATGCTCATCATAATGAGAAGTTGTTAGTGAAAATGGAGGAGAATTTGAAGCTGAGTGACAAATAAGATGCTGCAGAGATGATTATTAAGACACTCTCCGGATGTTGGAGCTAATTGATGTTGAAGATTTTATGGAATGATTTGCCTGATGAAAATGTTAAATAGTTCTGATCTTGTGACACTTTCACATCCAAAGAAGAGGCGATGAGATACATTGCTGATGTTGCTATACCACATCCATGTTCCAAACAATTCACTTAAACAGCAAGCTAATTGGTTCTATTTCTGTATCCCCTTTTCATGGAAGTAATAAGTGCAGCGGAGAACATGGTTATGATTTAGAGGTATTGGGGCAAAGGGATAGCAACCAAGGCGGTGAACCTGGCGGCTGCCACCATATTCAAGTGGCCACGCTTGGAGAGATTGGAAGCGGTGGTGGATGTTGATAATTTAGGATGACAGAGGGTGTTGGAGAAGGCTGGCTTTACGAAGAAAGGTGTTTCGAGGAAGTATTATCTTACAGGAAACCAAGAGATATTGTTATGTTTGGTCTTTTATCCACTGATCCACAAGTCTCTTACTTTATGTAATAGGTTAGAAAATCTTTAACTAGTTTGTAACTTCCAGCATCACCAAATAGGGAAAATCATTCAACGGAATTGGAATAGCCATCTTTGTAGCCTAGGAACAATTCCTTGTACCCTGTATTCTTCACCAACTTCTTGGATATATTTTGATGCCGCTTCCTTTGAGATGATTCTGTTCCATCTTAGATAATGATTACTTTATCGTCGCTACGCTATATCAAGAGGTCATCAGGATTTCTAGTTTTAGATATGATCCTTTATTTACTCTCTTATTGTATTTGTAAGTCGTAGTTGAGTAAGTTCTTGACCATATCAGAAGGCATGCGATCTTGTGGCAAGTATGAGCCACCTCTCTTTTTTAAATATCATTGTGATAATGTGGAAAAGTACAGATATGGCCGGATGTTCTAGATAACCTGATCTTAATAAATTTCCCATGTTAGAGACTAGAATATGGCTGGATATGATGAAATAATGTGTATGTATATAGTATCGAGCACCGTAAATACTTATTTTAGCTTGTTACTAAGGTAAAAGGAGAGAACTCTTACTTCAACTTGGTGATACTAGCAGCATCATGTCCTACTTTCAATGCTTTTCTTGCATTTAGGTTCAAATTGTTTGCTACTTTATCCTTGTGCTTTCTAGCTTTCTATTGTTCAGTGTTCAGTATTCAGTATTTCAGCTCATAATCATGTATGGAGAGTGCACATTATTGATACTTTCTACTACTTGGATATGATGAAGAGGTGTGTTAGATACTCTTAATATCACTTAAAAGCACGAAAGAAAAATGGCTCTCAGAGACATACCCTCCAAAAAAATTTGTTTTCATATCTTAAAGTGGACGGCGTAAAGATTTTGTGAGATTTCAAACATGAACTATTTAAAGACCATGTAAGGTAAAGTTTAAGAATTTTCAAACATCATGGAATTATTGGAATCTAATAGATGTTGAACTGAAAACAACATCCTAATTAATTGTTTAGTACTTTACGATGAATTTTGTAAGAGTTAAGTGAGGTGGCTAAGAAAGTTGCCGCTCTTTTCTGTTGTTTGCAAATGATCTGGGATATAGTTTCATTCCTTGGTGACGAGTTATAAGAACAGTAAAGACCTAGTAATTTCCTTGAAACCTTCTTTATTCCTTATGATAGACTTATATAAAGGGCCAGCTTGGTCATGTTTCACTTCTCTAAAACTATAATATTTAACCTATAAAACCAAGAAAAATTGGATTTTGAGGCTATGGAATCTGATTAATCTTGCGATCTCACTCATCATAATGAAAAGTTGTCAGTGAAAGTGGAGAAGCTGAAGTTGAGTGACCATAAATGAATATGCTGTTGCAAATGATTGTTCAGACATAACTCTCGTCTCTTGGACCTCACAGATGTTGATGATATATGCAATGCTTTGCAGATGACAACGTTAATAAGTTCTGTTCTCATGACACTTTCACATCCAAAGAAGACGCGATGAGATACATTGCTGATGTTGTTATGCCACATCCATGGTTCCTAGCAATTTGCTTAAATGGTAAGCCAATTGGTTCTATTTTTGTATCACCATTCATGGAAGTAATAGGTGGTGAAGATGGTGGCAGCTGTCATATTTGTGGAGTGGCCACACTCAGAGAGAGAGACTTGCAGCTGTGGTAAATGTTACGTTGATGATCCAGGATCAGAGAGGGTGTTGGAGAAGGCTGGCTGTAGGAAGGAAAGTGTTTGAGGAAGTATTATCTTCTTAAAGGGAAACCGAGAGACATTGTTATGTTAGTCTTTTATCCACTGATCCACAAGTCACTTACTCATGTAATTGGTTAGAAAATCTTTAATTTATTGGTAACTTCCAGCCTTACCAAAAGATCATCAACATCCTGAGAGGTATCGTTACGAGTTCATTTTTAGGACTGGTTCTTGCTGTGATCTCCTCTGTTGACTCTGCTGTTAGATTTGTAAGTTTAGTTGAGTGAGTTTTTGACCATATCAGAAGGCATACGATCCTGTAGACAAGTATGATCCGTCGCTCTTTTGTAAATGTCGGTCATTATTGTGGAAAACTATGAGTATGGCTGGATGTTCTCTAGGAGAAGCGCTTCTGTTTAGATTAGTTTCTCCTTAAAAGATAAGGCTAGAAGCAAGGCCATAACTTAGAAGTTAGAACTATATCCTACGTCTGTTATTGCATTTAAAGCTCAACTAGATTTCTTAGTTTATCCTTGTGGGTTTCTAGCTTCCTATCATTCAGTTTTTGGTCATTCAGTTCAACTAGTCATGTTTAGAGAAATCACAATTTTCTTATTTACTAGGTGGAAATGATGAAGATGTGTCTGTTACTTCTGAATTCTTTTACCACCTAAATGATGGGGGAAAAAGGCTCTCAAAGATATATCGTTCTTGTTATGAATACTATTATTTATAGATGTCCATTCATTGTGTAGTTAGGTCTAGCAAAGAAAATTTTTTGAGAAGAAAAGAAATTATCTGATAGCTCGAATTCTTGTCCAAAAAGTTAGCACCCTTGTCGTTGGGAACGGAGTTATCTTCTCCTACAAATAGGAGACTCCTTTTCTCTTTTCTACTCCCTCCCTTAATATTTAGGTAAGGGTATCTCACTTGACACGAAGTTTAAAAAATAAATAAAGACTTTTGAATTTATGGTCTAAAATAAATCATAAAAATTTATGTGACTATAAATTATCTTTTTAACGGTAAAATAAGAAATTAAAATTAAATTGTCACTAAATATAGAAACTGTGTTATTATTTTTTGGACCGATTAAAAAAAGACTTACATAAATTGGGAGTGAACTGAGTATTATTTTATAACACTTCTTTGTTTTCAGATTTTGGAGGGGGCTGTGTAAGATTTTCTAAATAGATTTCAAACAAAGAACTATTTGAAGAACTTTTAGTGTAATGTTTAAAACATTGCAAGCATCATGGAGTTACTGGAATATCAATGATATTGAACTGAAAATAGCATCCTAATTAATTTACTACTTATGATGAATTCACCAAGAAAAGTTGGATTGTATCAAGTGAGGCGGCTAAGAAAGTCTATGCTCACCTTTTTTGTCCGCACACGACCAGTAATAGTTCCATTCCTTAGCGACCAAGTAATAAGAGCTGTAAATTACCTAGTTGACTCCGGTTAGTAGACCTAAGAAATTTCCTAAAAAATTCTTTATTCTTCACTTTTTGAATTATATAAAGGGCCAGCTTGGTCATGTTTCACTTGATCTCTAGAACTATAATATAATATGTTACCTATTAAACCAAGAAACTTGTGTTTTCTATGCTTAAGTAAAATTTTTATCTGGAGGCAATGGAATCTGGTTCATCCTGTGAAGACTTGCCAATGAAAATTGAGAAGTTGAAGTTGAGTGACAAAGAAGATGCTGCTACAGTGGATTATTCAGACGTAAGTCTCCGCCTATTGGACCTCAGAGATGTTGATGATTTTATGGAATGGTCTGCGGATGAAAACGTCAATAAGTTCTGTTCTGGTTTCACATTCAAATGTAAAGAAGATGCGATGAGATACATTGCTGATGTTGTTATACCACATCCATGGTTCCGAGCAATTTGCTTAAACGGCAAGCCAATTGGTTCTATTTCTGTATTGCCATTTCATGGAAGTAATAGGTGCAGGGGTGAAATTGGATATGAGTTATCATCAAAGTATTGGGGCAAAGGTATCGCTACCAAGGCGGTGAAGATGGCGGCCACCACCATATTCATCGAGTGGCCACACTTGGAGAGGCTTGAAGCTGTGGTGGATGTTGAAAATCCAGGATCACAGAGGGTGTTGGAGAAGGCTGGTTTTATAAAGGAAGGTGTTCTGAGGAAGTATTATCTTCTTAAGGGAAGACCAAGAGATATTGTTATGTTTAGTCTTTTATCCACTGATCCTCAAGTTACCTACTTTATGTAATAGGATGTGTTTAGTGGTTGTGTTTGATCAAGATGGAACACTATTTCTACTTTGTACCTATGCGAGGCTAGTCTGATAGGATTTTTGTATTAGACTGCTAGTGGTTAATATTATGTTCTCACTACTCTTTCATTTTTTATAGTGCCGGGTCTATTTACTGGTTATTGCTTTTGCTTTTCATCTATTTTTTGGTCTTTATGATGCTGTTATTATCCCTATGGTTTATGTTGATGGTACTGATATATTGTCTCTCTTTGTCTTCTTGAGCCGAGGGTCGTTCTGAATAGCCTCTCTACTCCCTCGGGATAGGAGTAAAGTCTACATACACACTACCCTCCCCAGACCCTACTAGTGAGATTTTACTAGACTCCTTGTGTTAAATGAGCAAGTTGATCGGTTGAAACATGCATCTTTATTTTCTTTTATTGATCAATTTTTGTTTGTTTGCGGATTATTTTCTGGCTACCCAGTTCAGGCGCATGCTTATGTTCTGAGGTTAGGTAATTTATAGATCAATCTCCCAAATTGAAAATTCAACTAATACGTACCGAATACAATACAAAATTGTATAATGTTAACACAATCCAAGAAAAAAAAAATAGGCAACTAAAGAATAAGAAATTCGATGACTAATAAAATCCCAGCAACAAAATGACTAGAGATACGAACTAAAATAGAAGAGCTAATTGAAAATCAATAAGTAAAATAAGCACATTCGAATATGGATCTATCAACAGAGCAATTCCAATATCTTAGTCGTAGTCTCAATTCTGAAATCTCAGGCCAGGGTGAATATTGAAGCATAGGAAGCAATGAAGAGAAGGAAGAATAAAAGAGGAGCTGCCATCTTAGTTGAAGTTGCATCATTGGAACCATCTTGGGATGGTACTGCGTTAGATCCACGTCCTGTCACACATTTGAGATGGTGTTAAGTTATGCATTTTGTGAAATGCAAACTTGATGTTCCTGAAAAATAATAGTACTAGAATTTGAAGGGAAAAGTACTGAACCTGGAGTATTTGGGGTTCCAGCAGGAGAGCTATTTGGTGAATCAGCTGTTCCACATAACTGATGTCAGTGAAGAATCTAAATCCCAAAGTATAAGTAGGCTGAGAGCCTCTTGAATTTCTCTAAAGCATTCAGTCTATTTTTTCCACTTATTCGCAACTTGATGTTTATATCAGACCGACAAATGTAAGACATGTGTATTTTATTTACGCATTTATCACTTAATTATGATTAAGACGTGTATCCTCACTTTAGATTGTAACTGCTAAGGTTAAATTTCTTAATTTGGTGTAAACATGGGGTGCAGATAAATAAATATTTACCGGCTATATACCACACAGGTGATGAAGGTATGCAGCCATGTTTCTGCACTAGGTACGATCACGCCCACTACTTTTGGCTCGAACCCCATATATATAAAATTAAATGGTATAAACGAAATAAACAAAAATCCTAATAATCTATCATTAATTGAAGCTTAGGCGATTGATCAATTGATATATTGTGACTAGACTCGATTTGAATGTAACCTAGACCCACCTCTAAAGTGATGTGAAAACTCTAAATTCATAAGAGTAATCTATAGGCTTTCTTCCTAGGAACTTTTAATGTGAGATTTTAGAATGAATTTTGCTTCTTACCATTGCACTGGCTAAGAGGTGGAGTCTGAACTTTGCAAGCAGTAGGAAGTGCCAAAGCCTGAGTCTGGTTAATGTTTAACCCCAAGTTAGAGGCACCACCACTGAGGACCTGGCACAAGCATTCGGGTTTGTTCTTAACCACCGTGCTAAGCTGCGTGCAGCAACCTGAAGATGGCACAGAGGAGTTGCCAGTAATATAGTTCAAGCAAGGTGACATGCTGATCAACACATTCGTGCAGTCATCGCTCGATTGAGAAACAACTCCTGCCCAGATCATTGTGAACACAATCGCGAACAAACCCATTCTGCTCCCTAGATTTGCCATTGGACTTTAAATCACACTGAAATGAAGAGAAAATTGTTTCTGATTGAAGTATGTTTGATCACACAATCTTGGTAGAAGAAGAAAGGTTGTGCTTTTTTTTTTTTTTTTATATAGGAAAAATAGAGGAGGGAAGAGTCAAAAGAAGATGTTTTAAAAATTGGTGACCAATAAAAAAGCAATAGTTCAAATCATTGACATTAAAACTATTGTTGTCACAATTTACATAGCAATTAGGTAGTTGTGGGACTTCAAAGTAGTTAGTTGGGTAGGTTACCAACTCTTGATAACCAATTGTACTATTATTTGACTAGTTACAGACAGTGGTTTAAAAGGTGTTTGGCGTAAGCCCCGAGACACGGGGCGTAAGACCCACGCGTATTTATTTTTTAATATTTTATAAAATAATATAATGACAATTAATATTTATAAACAGGTAAATTGCATAAAAATTGAAGAAAATTATATATATATATGTGTGCTCCATCCCCACATCCCCACAAAATATTAGTCAAAATAATTTATTATACGCTACTTACAAGTACAATAACTTGAGTCGAAAAGAATAAAGTTTTCTACATGGAGGAACAAAAAGGATGACTGACCTGCAATTTGAACTTTGAACTTGCAGCTATGAAGGAGAATGGAGTTCTCATTTTATTTGTAAAAACAAAATTGAATTATGTTGCTTTTGGGAGATATTAGCATACTAGCGGATAAGATAAAGAATTGAGAAAGATCATAAATTAAGGCTTCAATCAATAAAAAAGTTCTTGACTTTTAAATTTAATACATTTCAGTTCCTTTTTAAAACTTTTGAGTAATTACAAGCTGACTTTTGAGAATTTGGGTATTATATGAAGGATGTATTCAACAAATTTTGTTTTAATTTGAAAAAGTCTCTGGGGCTTACGCCTCACTAAAAAAACGCACATCAAACACCCGGATGTATGCCCCGAACGCCCGGGCGTACGTTTCGAATTGCAGGGCGTACGCCTCTTGAGACTTTCGCCCCACACCATTGCCTCGGGGAAGTTTTGGTGCGCCTAGCCCCAGGGTTCGCCCCGAAAACTCCTTTTAAAACACTGGTCACAAACAGAAAATCCTAAGGCTTAAGTTGTTCAAATCTGAAGACTTTCAAGAAATAGAAGGTTCATATATTTTAGGGGTGGGCGTTTGGGCAGTTCGGATTGGATACGAAAATTTCGGTTTGGATTTTCGATTTTCGAATTGAATAAATGAGAATCCAAATCCAATCCAAATAAGCTCGGATTGGATCGAATTTTTTAAATTCGATTTCGGATTAATCGGTTTGGATAACTTGGATTTTCGATTTTGAGCTTATAAGTTGAGATGTTTCTTCTTTTTACAAAAAATAAATATCCAAATGAAGTAATCATGATAAATTGCCTGAAAAATTCCTCATTCTCATTGCAATCATCCAAATAATATATTCAAGTAATGAAATTATTATTAAGAAAATGCAATAGAGATATTAATACGGCCAATAAGAAGTAGCAATGGAAAAGGGTCATTTGTGTCCATGTACTATTGATAATTAGTTATTAGTACCCCCGGTTATACTTTCCTACACTATTAATCTATTTTAATATTCTTTCCCCCATCACTAACGGACCCTTTTAGAGAGACACGTGTACAATCTTAAACAATCTAACCATCTACCCATTTGGATCCCTTACCCGTTCAGCCCCGACCCGCTAACCCGATAACCAATGGATAACTAGTGGGTTTAACTTTTACATTTCTAAAACTTCAAATTGTGGGGTTGCTCAAGTTTGAGAGAATAAGAATTATCCCAAAAGCAATCATATTCAAGAAGCCATGGATAATATGGTTACCCATATTATCCGCATGTTAACTCATTTTTTTCGTATTAAATATGGGTCAGGTCGGATAATTTATCAATTTTTTCATTACCTATTTTCGACCCATCCCATATCCGACCCGACCCGTCCGTTTGCCACCCCTATTGCTGGGCGTAGCTATAATTTAGCTAATTACATTCCGTAGCTACTAATTACTTGCCATGGGATGCATGTCGATGTATTCAATTCGGTTGTATACACTGTATTCGATTCGGATAGATTCATTCTTATATATTTTACATTGTATTAAATTTCACTGTATTGAATGCAGTTGTATTCAGACAACAAAAAATTAAAAAATATGGTGTATATCGCTCTATTCAATTCGGTTGTATACACTGTATTCAATTCGGCTATATTCATTTTTAACTATTTTACATTTATTCAATTTCACTATATTTTTCAACTGTATTCAAACATTAAAAATTACAAAAACAGTGATATTCTAATGTATTTAATTCACTGTATTCATTCGTAGCTGTTTTTACACTGTATTTAATTTACTATATTTAATTTGGGTGTATTCAAAAAATACAAGGATCTGCCATAAAAAATAACCTTCGGAATACATAAATACAAGCGAAAATACAAAAACATAAACTAGATTTGCATTGAAAAATATAGAATACACTCAAATTTGAGTGTATTTGTATAGAATATAATGTATTTGTATCATTGTATGTGTCACGACCCAAAATCCAACTAGTCGTGATGGCACCTAACCCAACCCGTTAGGTAAGCCAATAACCAACTATCCAATTTAAGGAGATTTATTAAGAGAAGAAAAGATAATACAACTGCTTTTATACAAAGAATTTCTCAAGGATTGGTAGTACAAATCATGAGCTTCTAAGATTTTGATTTTGTTTTTTCAAAAAAAAAAACTGAATTGAAATAAGTACAATATCTGTTTGAAATATAAATGAATAGAATTCGAATCTAATGCTACCAAGGGCAAGTGATAGCCATAACTGGAACGCATGTATATCTTCAAATCCAACTCCCGCCGTACGCAGTAACATCAATATTCAATATCTGCACGCAAGGTGCAGAAGTGTAGTATGACTACAATCGACCCCATGTACTCAATAAGTAACAAACCTAATCTTAAGTTGAAAGTAGTGACGAGCTGGGACAAAGGTCAGAGTCCAACTCCAATAACCAGCAATAATAAAGATGGTACAAGAAATGACTTAGCTCGTTCACAGTTACAGAAAATAGGCATACTTTTCAAGTACAACAGTAAATCTCAAATCTTTCACCGAAAACCCCAAAAATATATGAGTAAGTTAGAAAATTGCGTTTTCCCAAAAAAACAACCTTTCAACAATAAATAAGAGGTTTCATTTTTCAGATAGCATGAGAAAAGTACATCTCTATGCCTACATGTCAATATGCATGTGATATCATGAATGTCATCAAAATCGGGTAGCGTGAGGTAATGTATCTCTATGCCTGTATCTCAAGTACGCATATCAAATATAATGAATCTCAGTGATGAACTCATGTACTCACACTCTTAGGGTACTCAATCCCTCTATCTCGTATTCTCACTCACCATGCTCGATACTAACCACACTCAGTCACTCCGTACTGTACGATACCTGCTGCGGCGTGCCGCCGGATCCACATATAGTCATAAGGCCTGTTGCGGCGCGTAACCCGATCTACATATATATAGCCATAAGACTTGTTGCGGCGTGCAAACCGATCCACATATATATATCCATAAGACTTGTCGGCGTGCAACCCGATCCATATATATATAGCCATAAGGCTTGTTGCGGTGTGCACCACTAGCCATAAGGCTTTTTGCGGCGTGCAAACCGATCCACATATATATAGCCATAAGGCTTGTTGCGGCGTGCAACCCGATCCACATATATATAGCCATAAGGCTTGTTGCAGCGTGCAACCCGATCCACATATATATAGATATCACTCACAGCATGGCACTCAGGCCCTAACTCAGTCATCAATCTCTCCAGTCTCTTGGGCTCACAATACTCATGCTAAGCAACCCTAATCAATGATACGAGATGTGACAATATACGGTAACAGAGACTGAGATATGACACGTAATGATGAATCTGATTGAGTACACGGCTGCAATTAAACCGATAACTCAACAGCAAAGAACGATCGTTGTGGGTCCCAATAGTACAAGTATATAGCCTAAACATGCTTTCTAGCATGAATCACAGCTCAAGTGCTCTAACACATAGAGTACAACAAAACGTTCAGATAAAATAGCTACGCAGTTCCAGGGAATCAACTAAAGCACAATTTCTACGGTGCACGCCCACACGCCCGTTACCTAGCATGTGCGTCACCTCAACGCCAAACACATAACACGTAATTCGGGGTTTCATACCCTCAGCACCAAGTTTAGAAGTGTTACTTACCTCGAACAAGCCAAATCCAATACCGAGCAAGCCAAACGATGCTCCAAAAATGCCATCCCGCGTGTATCGACCTTCGAACGACTTGAAACTAGCCAAAAGCAACTCAAATACATCAAATAAAGCCTAAGGAAACAATTCCAAATGATAAATGTCGAATCTTTACTCAAAAGCCCAAAGTCAACCAAAAAGTCAAACCCGGGCCCCATGCCTCGGAATCCGACAAAACATATAAAATACGACAACCCATTCAATTACGAGTCCAACCATACTAGTTTCACTCAAATCAGACTGCAAATCGATGTTCAAAACTTAAAAGTTCACTCTATGACACTTTAGACAAAAACCCACCATTTTTCACTTTAAAATTCATAATCTAATTACCAAAAACGAAGATAGATTCATGAAATATAATCAAAACCTAGTATAGAACACTTACCCAAATCCTTGTGATGAAATTTGCCTCCAAAATCACTCAAATCCGAGCTCCCCAACTCAAAATGCGAACAAAATAGCCAAGCCCTCGATATATAGCTTCTACCCAGGCATCTTCACTTTTGCGAACAAATTAGCCGCTTCTGTGGCGTCGCCTCTGCGACAGTACATCCGCTTCTGTGGAACTAGCTAAAAACTCAACCCTTGCACCTACGGGCAAAATATCCTCTTCTGCGACATCGCAGGTGCGAGCCACCATCCGCTCATGCGCAAGACCTTGCTCCTGGGCTCCAACCCATCGCACCTGCGCATCCGCACTGCGCCCAAATCTCCGCTTCTGCGATCTTCCTCACCCAGCTTTCACCTCGCTTCTGCGACTCCTTTGTCGCTTCTGCGACCAACGCACCTGCGCAAAACCAACTGCAAGTGCGATCACACCAGATCCTTCCACCAGCAGCCTTAGCCTAAATTGATCCAAACAAACCGAACCTCGTCCGAAACTCTTCCGAGCCACTCAGAACCCCTTCCGAATATACTAACTAGTAAAATAACATAACACGAACATAGTCGAGGTCTCAAATCACGCATAACAACATCGAAATGATGAATCGCACCTCAAACCAAAATTAATGAACTTTGAACCTTCAACTTCCAAAACTCGCGCCGAAATATATCAAATCAACTCGGAAAGAACTCAGATTTTGCACACAAGTCCCAAATGACATAATGAAGCTATTCTAATTCCAGGAACCACAATCCAAATCCGATACCATCAAAGTCAACTCCCGGTCAAACTTGTGAACTTTCCAAACCTTCAAATTTTCCACTTTCGCCAATTAGTGCCTAATCGTTCTAGAAATATCCAAATACAAATCCGGACATACGCCCGAGTCCAAAATCACCATCCGGACCTAAAAGAACTATCAAAACTCCGTTCCGGGGTCAAATTCACAAAAGTAAAACTTGGTCAACTCTTCCAACTTAAAGCTTCAACAATGAAGTTTATTCTTCCAAATCGATTCCAAATAACCTGAAAACCAAAACCGACGATTCGCACAAGTCATAATACATCATACGGAGATACTAATGCCCTCAAACTACTGAGCGAAGTGCAAATTCTCAAAACGACCTGTCGGGTCGTCACATCCTCCCTCACTTAAACATACGTTCATCCTTGAACGTGCCGGGAGTCATTCCAAAGCCATCAAACTGCTGTGTAACCTTACCATGCACATACCCGGGGGTTATCCCACATCACCCTATTCCATATAGGTCCGACAACACAATATAATTAAAGATCATTACTTCGACCTTAGCACGTAAACCTTAGAATCCAATTTACAACATTCGAAATTCCCTATAAGACCCGAATCTCGCATCTACACACTCTATTAGTCTGAACAAGTTGCACCAAGCAATAACTATAACCCAAGACACAATCACATGATGTACCACATATCTCAAATACTCATAGCAGTAACTTCCGATCCCCGTAACTGGTCAAAACAACCCAATACCGGTAACAAACCTCATATCGAACAAAACCCCATTTTAAGACCTTCGTACACTGCCGATGATGAAAGAAACACATAGAAACTCGTAACCACTTATCAGATCAACAATCGTAGATCTCTCCCTCCTTCAACCAGAACTATAGCCAATTTTTGAGCCGACTTCTGATATTATCCTTCCAAATATACCACAATCAGATCCGATAGCACCCATTCTAGGTCCGAAGACCTCATCTTATCAAATGTAGCCGCCCTACTAACATGTCACACCAATACAACCTTAAGCCACAAACCCTGCAATCCATGCACCAATACGTAACAATTCAAGTGTACTCAAACATAGGAAATGACTCCAATGAGAGAACCGTCCCGCAAGCTCAACAAGTACCACCACAACACAACGCTAAAAACCCATCACACACCGTGGAACCAAAACACACGAATCTAACACAAAAGATCATATCCCAACATAACTTTGCTGCAATGCGTGACCCCATCCAAACACTGGTCCACATGAAATACCTCAAGTCACAATGCTCAAAATCAACAACCACGCGCAATTTGACGTCTAGTACCAAAAGTGCATGACCATAACCACTGAGAAGCAAATGACTCAATACCATAGTCTGGAAAGAACATAATCAATACACAATCAATCATTCAACACCCTAATACCCCTCTCGCTTAAATTCCGCTATAAGGCCCAAATAGAATCGCACCAAGTGTGCATATAACCAACGAATCATACCCCTCATAGCATAGAAGAGAAACTCATAGAACATATAAGAACACAAATAAGCTCAACTCTAACCGGATGTCACCCCCCTCAACAATAGCAGTACGGAGTTAACCAATCTGACCCGGTGTAGATTACACGTCCTTATTGGACCTACCAATGGGACCCAAATTAAGTCTAGTCATCCACAAATAGATAAATAACCCTCCAAAAGTCCACAATGACCTAACCATAACACATACCATCCTCTGGCTAGTTGTGGCCACATTTTCACAGTCCACAACCACAGAACAATCTGCTCCCAAGAACTCCCGATCTCCAAATCCATAGAACACACAAATCACCATATCTGATCCCTTTTCCACCGCCCGAATATCTAATACATCTTTTATACACGATCATCCCATGAGGAATACTTCGATAGTTCTTCTGTACCACATAGCAAAATCTGAATATCAGCAGTTGATCAACCAGGCGAGTACCGCAATACCAATGAAGCGTCCATAAGTCAAAACTCAATGCGCCTTCTTATATGCGCACACTTCTCAGGCAATAGCAAGTAGTTATAGCATTCATTTAAACATCGAAAACCGTCCATGCTGTCTAAGAATTTATGATCTTCCCTTCAAAACTGACCCCTGATCTTACACATGCAAATCTCAATCTTCCACAACATGCCACATCCATCATGCCATCATAGGAAAAGTACTAGAATCTCATAATCAACTCCGAGTCACAAGCAAACTACATACTCAATTAGCCCGAAATCGTCCATTTGATCTCATCTAGGAGAAAATCACAATACGCAATATGTTCCTCACACATGTAGGAAATATACACCTCGAACCATGGTAGAAATCCTCCAGAGCACTTTGAAATCCATTCGCACACAATCAAGCCGTCAGAACTGAATCTCTCTAACTCAACCAAGCCACGCGAGTCGCCAAACCCAAGATAACTTCCACAAAACACCCGTGGAGACTCACCACATCATGAGAACCAAAAGAACCGAGCATACCATTACCATATTGATCCAACCTACTACCAAGCCGCCCTATTTCTCCGAGCTCCTTTTGAATTACCCTCAAGTTGACACTTCTCCTTGCCAGAACACCACGATCCTTACCCACAGCTCACCACAAAAGATTCTAGCATAAGACCACGCCGCCCTAAGGCCCATAAGCCACTACATTCCGTCTTAAGCACTCCAAAAGTACCACAACCGAGAAACCCACTCTGAAGAGACCTTCTGTGAATCCAAACTGTTTCTTTCACCTTCCTGATACTGAAATGTAGAATCCATAATGATATAGAGATATCGCGAGTCCCGGTACCAACCAACGCAAATATCATATATTAGCTATATACAAGTCCGAAAAATCCTCAAATACCACATATGAATCTTAAACTCTTTAGAACCTCCTCGAGAGTCATCCACTCTGCTCAAATCTCAAATGCACCGCCCAACAAACCAAATGACCTGTGTTCAATTATCACGACCACACCCCAAAGAAGTAACCCTGCCTTAGCGCAACTGAGCAAATTTCTACATCATGCTCACTACATCTGTCACGAATAACAACTCAAATCATTCCGTGATTTCCATATACCCATAGAGTGTAATATAACACGTATCCAGAAATTTACTTGCTTAAGTCATCCTCAAAACCAACCTTTGCAAGTCATAACTAATTCACAGTATTCCTCAAACCGAAACCAACACAACACATAACCATGCAATTAAATCGTCGATGGTAGGCTCCCCCACTTAGCTCGAAGCCATAGATCAAAACAATCAATAACTCACAATGCCAATACTCTATTACTACCATAATCCTACACCGAAATTCAACTCAATCCTTCATAAGCTCATGTAACACAAACCATCTAATACCTCAAATCATTTGCAAATCTCACATTCATCCTCATGATGGTAAGGTCAACTATTACAACCGCTCTAAACTCAAATTGCACAACTATAACCCATTTGTAGAAAAGAAAGACTCCACACAACCTCATAAGGATCAAATATCCGTAGATTACCCCGCAGGTTATAACCCACCTACTTAGCCTCAAACTGATATTTCTCTATACCCTTTCACAGCCACAACTACTACGCCATTACTTAATCTTCCTGGGTCTGAACCCATCAACAAGACATGAAAATCTACTTCGTTCCACAATTAAACAACATGAAAAGATCCTTCAATACACTCATAACTGGAGACTGTACATCACATCAAGACAGAATTCAAGCACCCAATAGTCCCTTTTCCATCTCAAGAAAACTCTTCTCGTCACATTCAATCCGTTTGAACACATCCCACAATCACATCATACTCATCATATAGCCATCCAGCCACTCCTCGAGCCACCAATTCCACTAATAGGGACACTATCGGACTTATAAGTCCAAAAGCACATGCTCACATAACCGAAATCCTCGTGCTCAAGCTACAGTCAAAACCCGTCCTTAAGTCCCTCCAGACTGGCCCATGATCAGCACACAAAAATCACATCTCGCACCTCATCCATGCAATCACAAGCCGTCGATGTACAGTTGATACCGAGCGCTCACATGCACATACGAATGCGTGGAAGGAATTTAAAGAGTTACGCTTCAAGCTGAATCAATGCCTCACAATAAAGAAAGAAAGATGGAAAATTTATCCTAAATGCCATGTAGCCTCTCGAAGATAGGTATGGACGTCATCATACCGATTCGCAGGACACTACTAGACACTTGCTCATGACTTATAGAACCTATGAACCTAGAGCTCTGATACCAACTTGTCACGACCCAAAATCCAACTAGTCGTAATGGCACCTAACCCAACCTGCTAGGTAAGCCAATAACCAACTATCCAATTTAAGGAGATTTATTAAGAGAATAAAAGATAATACAACTGCTTTTATACAAATAATTTCCCAAGGACTGGAAGTACAAATCATGAGCTTCTAAGATTTAGGTTTTTTTTCCAAGAAAAAAAACTGAATTGAAATAAGTACAATATCTATTTGAAATATAAATGAACAAAATTCGAATCTAAGCTACCAAGGGCAAGTGATAGCCATAACTGGAACACAGGTACATCTTCAATCCAGCTCCCGCCGTACGCAGCCACATCATCATCCAATATCTGCACGCAAGGTGCAGAAGTATAGTATGAGTACAACCGACCCCATGTACTCAAAAAGTAACAAACCTAATCTTAGGTTGAAAGTAGTGACGAGCTGGGACAAGGATCAGAGTCCAACTCCAATAACCAGCAACGGTTCATAAAAATATAATAAAGATGGTACAAGAAATGACTTAGCTAGTTCACAGTTACGGAAAATAGGCATACTTTTCTAGTATAACAGTAAATCCCAAATCTTTCACAGAAAACCCATAAAAATATATGAGTAAGTTTGGAAATCGTGCTTTTCCAAAAAAAAAAAAACCTTTCAACAATAAATAAGAGGTTTCATTTTTCAGATAGCATGAGGAAAGTACATCTCTATGCCTACATGTCAATATGCAGGTGATATCATGAATGCCACCAAAAACGAGTAACGTGAGGTAATGCATCCCTATGCTTGTATCTCAAGTACGCATGTAAAATATAATGAATCTCAGTGATGAACTCATGTATTCACACTCTTAGGGTACTCAATCTCTCTGTCTCGTATTCTCACTCACCATGCTCGATACTCACCACACTCAGTCACTGTCACTCCGTACTCTACGATACCTGATGCGGCGTGCAACCCGATCCACATATAGCCATAAGGTCTGCTGCGGCGCAACCCGATCCATATATATATATATAGCCATAAGGCTTGTTGCGGCTTGCAATCCGATCCATATATATATAGCCTTAAGGCTTGTTGCGGCTTGCAACCCGATCCACGTATATATAGCCATAAGGCTTGCTGCGGTGAGAAACCCGATCCACATATATATAGCCATAAGGATTATTGCGGCGTGCAACCCGATCCACATATGTATAGCCATAAGAATTGTTGCGGCGTGCAATCCGATCTACATATATATAGATATCACTCAAAGTATGACACTCAGGCCCCAACTTAGTCACCAATCTCTCCAGTCTCTCGGGCTCACAACACTTATGTTAAGCAGCCCTAACCAATGATTCGAGATGTGACAATATACGATAACAGAGACTGAGATATGACACGTAATAATGAATATGACTCAGTACACAACTGTATTAAAACCGATAACTCAATAGCAAAGAATGACCAATGTGGGTCCCAATAGAACCAGAATTGTCACACCCCAAAACTGGGGAGCGCGACCGGCGCTCAACCGAGTGAACCCGGCCGAGCAAGCTTATTAGATTTCCTTCTATCCAAACTCATCCATGAATGGAGATAATACATATTTTCAATAATTAGACAAAAGGTGTTCATGTCTACAATGCCAATTCATTACCAATAATTTCATCATTTTTAAAGTCTCAAATGGACAAGTATTGCAACCACAACATAATATAGTTTGACTTTCCCAGCACCAATACACAACCCACACTATGTCTACAGAGCCTCTAATAGATACAAAAGAGTATTATGATAATGCCGGCAACAAGGCCCCGGCTATACCTCAAACACAATAAACGAGAAACAAAAGATACATGACCCCGAAATGAAGTGGGGCTCACCAAGTCTGCTGGGAAGAGAGTGTACCACTAACACTGATCAGTGTCTCCTGCTGTGGAACCACCTGCATCCATTGAAGATGCAGCGCCCCCAGCAAAAGGGACGTTAGTACATATGGAATAGTACTAGTATGAATGACAAAACACCCTCTCAATAGAATAATGAATAATACAAACAAGAATATCATAATATCAATAAAAGCCTTAAACAACATCAAACCTCAACTTAGGATCAAGTCAGTGTTCAAATTAATTTCCATATCTCACATTGGGAGATTTTTAGTATCGATAGACCATTGTTCACAATACCATTATTCACAATACCAATACCACCGTACTCTCAGCACGGAGTCCGATCACGACCCGATCGACTAGGCTATCTCATTAGAGACATCAACCACAATTACTCTCAATATCAATACCATCGTCTTTAACACGGAGTCCGATCACGACCCGATCGGCTAGGCTATCCATTAGTGACATCGACCACAATTACCATTTCAATTATAATTTCCAGCACAATCACTACCATGTGTGCGGTATGGTGTCCGATCACGACCCGATCGGCTAGGTTATCTTATTCGAGGCATCAACCTTTTTATACCAATCATCGCATTTCATACTTCTTTCATATCTCTTTTCATTTCATTGGCACTAATGGCCATAATTATAAATCATTATTGGCACGTTGGCCGTATTTAGTATTTCATGCTCACCTTTTCACATTCCAACATCAACATCATCATTACCAATAACAACAATTCAAATCAAGGTGTGTAGTACACCTGTGAGCAATTAAGATTCTAAGGCACATAGAGATTCTTCACAAAATTTGGCATAATAGCCTTCGTTTGAATTTGACTTGAAGTCGAACATTTTAATACACAACCCATATTTTTAACACATCCTCAATTTATAACATAACATAAATAAAGCATCTGGGATACTTAGGGAAAATATATCTTTAAACCCAATCTTACTCGGAATATCCAATTTTATAATGAACCACTCGGGACTTACATAAATTACAAGAATGTCGTGGGATTCAATTCTAAGAGAAGGGTTTAGCCAACATATCTCAATTGAGCTTCCTTAAACTCTAAAATGTTCCGGAATTCTTAGTAACTTCAATCTTTAGGATGAAGACCTTATGGGTTTTCCTTGTTAATCTTCCAAGATTTGAGCAAGACTTGATGAATAATTAGCCTAGGTTTTCTCTCTCTAAAACACTCTCCCTTCTCTCTAAAACATCAGATTTTACCTCAAAAATGGCCCAAAGCGTGTATTTAACGAAGTAGGGTCGGGTTTTAAAAACCCAAAAATGAAGCTCCGGAACAGGTTTTGCGATCGCATAATCGATATGCGGACCGCATATTGGCCGCATAATTGGTGTCCAAAACTAGCCAAAAATCTGTCTGAGTCTGCGGTCACTATGCGGCCCACATACCTATTCTGCGGTTGTATAGTCGACCGTAGAATGGCATCTAAATTGACCCCCTCCTACCTCACTTCTGTAGCCATTATGCAGTCCGCAGAGTGATTCTGCGGTCGCATAATGGACCGCAGAAACATATTTTTTTGCCAAAAATTTTCCTTTATCCCTCAGTGCATTGTTCATCCCAAAAAGTCCGAGTCGCGGTGAGCAAGCTCGCCGTGAAGAATTTCTATAATCCTCAACACGTAAAACCAATTCGGCACCACGAAAATATTATTTTCTTTTGCAAAATTTTACGGGGCTTTACACTTAAGTGCTTCGAAATTTTCCGAGGTGCTACATTCTCTCCCGCTTAGGATCATTCGTCCTCGAATGAGGGTAAAAATCCGTCATTAGCATCAAATGTGGCCCATCTGTTAATTCACACTTACCCGTAGTTGCAAAATTTGGCTAACTCCTTAAATTTCCAAAAATTTCGCCAGAGTCTCCCGTGTAACTGGGCCTATCCACGTGCCAGAGAATCCCAAAAACACATTCTAATAACATATACATAACCGATCATGCAATATAACACAATAACAGCACCAACCATGGCCTCATAAGAGACATATTACCAGGAAAGGAACACCCTTATCATCAATGGTACAAATGATAAATAATTCATAAAAAAGTAACTCTTAGCATTTTCATAAAGCACAACTCATCAATACATAGTTATTCAAACAAATAAGGATACTTTTTCTTCATTCCTTCCTCGGCCTCCCAAGTAGCCTCTTTAACCTGTTGGTTTCGCCATAGCACTTTCACGGATGCAATTTCTTTGTTTCTCAACTTTCGGACTTGCCGATCAATAATATAAACTAGAATCTCTTCATAAGTCAATTCCTCATTAACCTCAATAGTCTCAACCGGAACAATGATCGTCGGGTCTCCAACTACTTTCTTCAACATAGACATATGAAATACCGGGTGTACTAATGACATTTCAGGTGGTAGCTCAAGCTTGTACGCTACCTCACTGATCCTCTGAATGATTTTGTACAGTCCGACATACCTCGGACTTAATTTCCCTTTCTTACCAAATCGTAGTACACCCTTTATGGGAAAAACTTTCAAGAATACCCAATCATCTTCTTTGAACTCCAAATCCCTACGACGAATATCCAAATAGGATATCTGACGACTCTGAATAGTCTTCAACCGCTCCTTAATGATTTTAACTTTTTCCATAGCCTGATGTACGAGGTCTGGTCCTATCAACTCTGCTACCCCAATTTCGAACCACTCAATGGGAGATCTACATCTCCTACCATATAAAGCCTCGAACGGTGCCATTTGAATGCTAGCATGATAACTATTGTTGTAGGAAAATTCTATGAGTGGTAAATGATCATCCCAGCTACCTTTGAAGTCTAGAACACAAGCGTGCAACATATCCTCAAGAGTCTAAATAGTCCGCTCTACCTGCCCGTCAGTCTGCGGGTGAAAGGCTGTACTAAGATTCACCTGAGTACCTAAACCTTGCTAAAATTTCTTCCAAAAATTAGCAGTGAATTGTGCTCCCCGATCAGAAATGATGGAAACTGGAGTGCCATGCAACCTGACTATTTCTTTGATATACAACTGAGCATACTGTTCCGCTGTGTCGGTAAATTTAATCGGCAAAAAGTGTGCTGATTTCGTGAGTCGATCCACAATCACCCAAATTGAGTCAAACTTGCGCGGAGTGCGCGGTAATCCTATCACAAAATCCATATTAATCATTTCCCACTTCCACATTGGAATTTCTATGTTCTGTGCCAACCCACCGCGCCATTGGTGTTCGGCCTTCACTTGTTGACAATTTGGTCATCTCGCCACAAAGTCCGCTACATTTATCTTTATATCATTCCACCAATAAACTTCCTTAAGATCATGATACATTTTCATAGAGCCCGAGTGCACGGACTACCTAGAAGTGTGGGCCTCGGTCATGATTCTTTCTCGGAGACCATCTACATTTGGAACACATAGACGCTCTTGGTACCTTAGTGTACCATCACCCATGCCAAGAGAAAAGGCCATGGTCTTATGTTTATGAATCCCCTCTTTTAATTTCACCAACAATGGATCGTTGTATTGATTCTTTTTGACTTCCACAACAAGGGACGATTCAGCCCTATTTTGCACAATTACCTCTCCTTCACTAGCGTCCGCAAGATGAACTCCCAAACTAGCCAATCGGTGAACTTCCTTGGTCAATGGCCTTTGATATGCCTCCAAGTGTGCTAAACTACCCATAGATTTCCGGTTAAGAGCATCTGCCACAACATTAGCCTTCCCCGGATGACATAGGATATCAATATCATAGTCCTTGAGTAACTCAAGCCATCTTCTTTTCCTCAGATTTAATTCCTTCTGCTTGAAAATATATTGAAGGCTCTTATGGTCCGTGAATATATCAACATGGATCCCATATAAATAATGACGCCAAATTTTCAATGCAAATACCACCGCCGCAAGTTCTAAGTCATATGTTGGATAGTTCTTTTCATGATTCTAGAGCTGCCTAGAAGCATAAGCTATAACCTTGCCATGTTGCATTAATATGCATCCAAGCCCAATCCTTGAAGCATCACAATATACCACAAATCCATCTGCACCCTCTAGTAGGGTCAACACCGGTGTCGTAATCAATCTTGCTTTCAATTCCTGGAAACTCCTTCCACATGCTTCTGACAATTAGAACTTAATTGCCTTCTGTGTCAATTTAGTCAACGGAGAGGCAAGGATAGAAAACCCCTCCACAAACTTTCTGTAATATTCAGCTAAGCCTAAGAAACTGCGAATCTCTGTTGGAGTTGTAGGCCTCGGCCAATTCTTTACAGCTGCAATCTTTTGAGGATCAACCATAATCCCTTCACTAGAGACTACATGACCCAAGAATGTGATAGATTCAAGCCAAAATTCACATTTTGAAAACTTTGCATATTCTTTGTGCTGATATAGGTTTGCAGAATTACCCTGAGATGATCAGCATGGTCCTCTCGACTTCGTGAATATACAAGAATATTGTCAATGAACACTATCACGAAGGAGTCAAGAAAAGGCTTGAAGACTCGATTCATAAGATCCATGAAAGCTGCTGGGGCATTTGTTAGCCCAAAAGACATCACCAAAAATTCAAAGTGCCCATATCGGGTTCTAAAAGCTATTTTCAGAACATCCTACTCCCTGATCTTCAATTGGTGATACCCGGATCGTAAATCAATTTTGGAGAAGTACTTAGCACCCTGCAATTGGTCAAACAGGTCATTTATCCTTGGCAGTGAGTACTTATTCTTGATTGTGATCTTGTTAAGCTACCGATATCAATACACATTCTCAGTAATCCATCTTTCTTTCTTACAAAAAGGACCAGTGCGCCCCAAGGCGACACACTCAGCCGGATAAAACCCTTTTCTAACAAATCTCTTAATTGCTCCTTTAGCTCCTTCAATTCTGCCAGTGCCATTCTGTAGGGTGGAGTAGATATAGGATGCGTGTCTGGCATCACATCAATCCCAAAATCAATCTCCCTGTCGGGTGGGATCCCAGGGAGTTCATCTAGAAAGACTCCCGGAAATTCATTCACAATAGGCATAGACTCAAGTGTAGGTGCCTTAGCATCGGTGTCCGTAACCCGGATCAAATGGTAAATACACCCCTTGTTGATCATTTTCGTGGCCTTAAGGTAAGGGATAAACCTACCGTTCAGAACTACATCATCACCCTTCTACTCAATAACTGGCTCGTTTGGAAATTCAAACCTAACAGTCCTAGTTCGGCAATCAAGCTTGGCAAATCAAGAATAAAGCCAGTCCATCCCCATTATTACATCAAAATCAACCATTCCCAATTCAGTGAGATCGGCCATGGTACTCCGACCACACAACGTGACAACACAATCCCTATAAACCCGCGCGACTAAAATAGACTCACCAACCGGAGTAGATACAGAGAACGGCTCATGAAGCTATTCCGGTTCTATCCCAAATTCCATAGCAACATAAGGTGTGACATATGACAAAGTAGAACCTGGATCAATAAGAGCATACACATCATGAGATTGGACAGTCAATATACCTGTGACAAAATCTGGAGAAGCCTCTGAATTCTGGTGACCCCTCATAGAATAGAAACGGCCGGATCCTCCCGAACTTTGTGCTCCACCCCTAGCTGCACCACGCCCTGTGGGTGTTGGAGTGCCTCGAGCTGGAGGAGGTGCTGCGGATGTAGTAGCTGCAGAATTGGCCGGTTGTGCCATGCTCCTGCCCGCACCCTGGCGGAACGAACGACAATCCCTCTGAATGTGACCCCTCAATCCGCATCTGTAGCATATGGGTAAATCCATGTAGCATATTCCTAGGTGCATATTTCCACACCTAGGACATGGGGGCCTCCTCTACACCTGGAATCTACCACCATGACGACCATGTTGATTGGATCCCCTGTTGCCTTTACTGGGCCTGAAACGGCTCCATTGTTGCTGCTGACTGGGCCCTGATGGCGGTGCACTAGCCGAAGACTGAGCAAAGGATTGTGATGTCCCTGATGACCCTCCTCTGAAGGCTGACCTGCTGCCACCAGAAGAACCACCAAAGTTGCCCGCAGACCGGGCCTTATTACTACCCTCTCGCTCCATTCCGTTCCTCAATTTGCGGGTCTCTGTGGCTTGAGAGAATGCCACCATCTTTCCATAGTTCATATCAGAATTCAAGGCTGCAGTAGCGGCCTCATTAATTACCAAAGGACTAAGTCCCTGCACAAACCGGCGCACTCTAGCCTCCAGAGTGGGAAACATGTAAATAGCATACTTGGACAAGTACGCAAATCTGATGTGGTAATCCTACACACTCAGGATACCTTGCCTTAGGTTCTCAAACTCAGCAGCACATGCTGCCTTAGTCTCGGCAGGCAAGAAATGATCAATGAAGGCATCGGCAAATTGACCCTACCTCGCCGGAGGGCTCCCTTCTTTACAGGACTCCTCCCATAGTTCAAACCAAGAATATGCCACCTCTTTTAGGCGGTAGGAGGCCAATTCCACTGCCTCCATCTCAGTAGCATGCATAACTCGGAGAGTCTTGTGCATCTCATCAATGAAGTCCCAGGGATCCTCCTATGGGTTAGTACCCGTGAACACCGGAGGATCCAACTGGAGAAACCTATTCACCCTGGAACTAGTAGAATCCCTTGTCTGACTGGAAGAAGTGGGTATAACATTTGATTTTTGGGCCTGGGAAGCCACTATCTGAGCCAACATATGTATGGCTCCCCTAAGATCAACATCAGAAACACTAGAATCGAAAGCTGGAACTGGAGGTGGAACTAGTATATCAATTGGAGGGACCATTATACCCTCAATAGGTGTAGGGACAGGTGCTGTCTGATCAGTTGTAGTAAAATCAGGCAGTGTAGTAACCGGAGGAATATTCTCACTCCTTGGGTTCTCACCGCATCATCAAATATAGTATCAACTGTCACTCCTAGGTGACATTGGCTCTTTGGCCACTTCTTCCCTTCTTCTTAGGTGCCATATACTGAAAGTTAAAGTAAAGCACGAGTTAAAGGAGGAACAATCTTACAACCAGCTTTATCGCACGATCAAGAACATGAAAGAAGGGTATTATTCCTAAATGCCAAAGTAGCATCCTAATTATAGATGTGGTCGACAACACACCGATAATAAGGACTCTACTATACACGGCTCTGAGACATCCTAGGACACTTTAAAACCTTAGGCTCGGATACCAATTTTGTCACGCCCCAAAACCGGGGAGCGCGACCGGCGTTCAACCGAGTGAACCCAACCGAGCAAGCGTATTAGATTTCCTTCTACCCAAACTCATCCATGAATGGAGATAATACATATTTTCAATAATTAGACAAAAGGTGTTCATGTCTACAATACCAATTCATTACCAATAGTTTCATCATTTTTAAAGTCTTAAGTGGACAAGTAATGCAACCACAACATAATATAGTTTGACTTTCCCAGCACCAATACACAACCCACACTATGTCTACGGAGCCTCTAATAAATACAAAAGAGTACTATGATAATGCCGGTAATAAGGCCCCGGCTTTACCTCAAACACAATACACGAGGAACAAAATATACATGACTCCAAAATGAAGTGGGGCTCACCAACTCTGCTGGGAAGAGAGTGTACCGTTATCACTGATTGGTGTCTCTTGCTGTGGAACCACCTACATCCATTGAAGATGCAGCGCCTCCGGCAAAAAGGACGTTAGTACATATGGAATAGTACTAGTATGAATGATAAAACACCCTCTCAATAGAATAATGAATAATACAAACAAGAATATCATAATATCAATGGAAGCCTTAAACAACATCAAACCTCAACTTAGGATCAAGACAATGTTCAAATTAATTTCCATATCTCACATTGGGAGATTTTTTAGTAACGATATACCATTGTTAACAATACCATTATTCACAATACCAATACCACCATACTCTCAGTACGGAGTCCGTTCATGACCCGATCGGCTAGGCTATCTCATTAGAGACATCAACCATAATTGCTCTCAATATCAATACTACCGTCTTTAACACGGAGTCCGATCACGACCCGATCGGCTAGGCTATCAATTAGGGACATCGACCACAATTATCATTTTAATTACAATCACCACCATGTGTGCGGCATGGTGTCTGATCACGACCCGATTGACTAGGCTGTCTTATTCGAGACATCAACCTTTTTATACCAATCATTGCATTTCATACTTCTTTCACATCTTTTCATTTCATTGGCACTAATGGCCATAATTATAAATTATTATTGGCACATTGGCCGTATATAGTATTTTATGCTCACCTTTTCACTTTCCAACATCAACATCATCATTACTAACAACAACAATTCAAATCAAGGTGTGTAGTACACCTGTGAGCAATTAAGATTCTAAGGCACATAGAGATTCTTTACAAAATTTGGCATAATAGCTTTCGTTTGAATTTGACTTGAAGTCGAACATTTTTAATGCACAACCCATATTTTTAACACATCCTTAATTGATAACATAACATAACTAAAGCATTTGGGATACTTATGGAGCATATATCTTTCAACCTAATCTTACTCGGAATATTTAATTTTATAATATACCACTCGGGACTTACATAAATTACATGAATGTCGTGGGATTCAATTCTAAGAGAAGGGTTTAGCCAACATACCTCAATTGAGCTTCCTTAAACTCTAAAATATTCCGGAATTCTTAGTAACTTCAATCTTTAGGATGAAGACCTTGTGGGGTTTCCTTGTTAATCTTCCAAGATTTGAGCAAGACTTGATGAATAATTAGCCTAGGGTTTCCTCTCTCTCTAAAACACTCTCCCTTCTCTCTAAAACATCAGATTTTAGCTCAAAAATGGCACAAAACGTGTATTTAACGAAGTAGTGTCGGGTTTTAAGAACCCAAAAATGATGCTCCGGAACAGATTTTGCGATCGCATAATCGATATGCGGACCGCATATCGGCCGCATAATTGTTGTCCAGAACTGGCCAAAAATCTGTCTTGGTCTGCAGTCACTATGCGGTCCGCAGACCTGTTCTGCGATCTCATAGTCGACTGCAGAATGGCATCCAAACTGACCCCCTCCTACCTCACAGCTGCGGCCATTATGCGGTCCACAAAGTGATTCTGCGACGCATAATGCACTGCAGAAATGCATTTTTCTGCCAAAATTTTTTCTTTATCCCTCAGTGCATTGTTCAACCCCAAAAGTCCGAGTCGCGGCGAGCAAGCTTGCCGCAAAGAATTTCTTTAATCCTCAACACGTAAAACCAATTCGACACCACGAAATATTATTTTTTTTTGCAAAATTTTATGGGGCTTTACACTTAAGTGCTTTGAAATTTTCCGGGGTGTTACAAGCATATAGCCTAAACATGATTTCTAGCATGAATCACAGCTCAAGTTCTCTAACGCATAGAGTCCAACAAAAATGTTCAGATAAAATAGCTATGCAGTTCCAGGGAATCGACTAAATCAGAATTTCTACGGTGCACGCCCTCACGCCCGTCACCTAACATGCGCGTCACCTCAACATCAATCCCATAGCACGTAATTCGGGGTTTCATGCCCTCACCACCAAGTTTAGAAGTATTACTTACCTCGAACAAGCCAAATCTGATACCGGGTAAGCCAAACAATGCTCCAAAAATACCATTCCGCGCGTATCGTTCTCCGAACGGCTCGAAACTAGCCAAAAGCAACTCAAATACATCAAATAAAGCCTAAGGAAACAATTTAAAATGATAAAGGTCGAATCTTTACTCAAAAGCCCAAAGACAACCAAAAAGTCAAATCCGGGCCCGTGCCTCAAAACCTGACAAAACTTATAAAATCTCACAACCCATTCAATTACGAGCCCAACCATACTAGTTTCACTCAAATCCGACTCCTAATCGATATACAAAACTCAAAAATTTACTTTGTGAAACTTTAGACAAACCCCCCAATTTTCTCTTTAAAATTCATAATGCAATTACCAAAAACGAAGATAGATTCACTAAATATAATCAAAATTGAGTATAGAACACTTACTCCAATCCCTGTGATGAAATTTGCCTCCAAAATCGCTCAAATCCGAGCTCTCCAACTCAAAATGTGAACAAAATAGCCAAGCCCTCGATATATAGCTTCTGCCCAGGCATCTTCGCTTTTGCGAACAAATTAGCCGCTTCTGCGGCGTCGCCTCTGCGACAGTACATCCGCTTCTGTGGAACCAGCTAAAAACTCAACCCTCGCACCTGCGGACAAAATATCCGCTTCTGCGACATCGCAGGTGCGAGCGACCATCCGCTCCTACACAAGACCTTGCTCCTGCGCTCCAGCCCATCGCACCTGCGCCCAAATTTTCGCTTCTGCAATCTTCCTAACCCAGCTCTCACCTCACTTCTGCGACTCCTTTGTCGCTTTTGCGACCATCGCACCTGCGCAAAACCAGTCGCAGGTGCGATTACACCAAATGATCTGAACCTCGTCCGAAACTCTTCCGAGCCACTCAGGACCCTGTCCGAATATACCAGCTAGTTTAATAGCATAACGCGAACCTACTCGAGGCCTCAAATCATGCATAACAACATCGAAGTGACGAATTGCACCTCAAATCAAAATTAATGAACTTTGAACTTTGAACTTCCAAAACTTGCGCTGAAACATATCACATCAACTTGGAATGATCTCAGATTGTGCACACAAGTCCCAAATGACATAACGAAGCTATTCCAATTCCCGGAACCTCAATCCGAATCCGATACCATCAAAGTCAACTCCCGGTCAAACTTGTGAACTTTCTAAACCTTCAAATTTTCCACTTTTGCCAATTAGTGTCGAATCGTTCTAAAAATATCCAAATTCAAATCTGGGCATACGCCCGAGTCCAAAATCACCATCCAGACCTAACAGAACTATCAAAATCCCGTGTCGGGATCCAATTCACAAAAGTCAAACTTGTCCAACTCTTCCAAGTTAAAGTTTCAACAATGAAATTCATTCTTCCAAATCGATTCCGAATAACCTGAAAACCAAAACTGATGATTCTCACAAGTCATAATACATCATACGGAGCTACTCATGCCCTCAAACTACCGAGCGAAGTGCAAATGCTCAAAACGACCGATCGGGTCGTTATAGTAAGTGACTCAATAGCAAAGAAGAGAAGAAAGTTCGCCAGAGATGACATTTTTTGGCCAAGCAAAATAGTATATACATTGTATTAAAACTAATAATGGAGACGAACAAAAATCCGACCAGATTTGAGAATATACTATCACATTGTATCTACCAAAATCTAGCGAGACAAATAAAAATCTAGCCATAATGTGTATTTTGTTGTATTTAATTCAGCCACAAGAAATAAAATATACTCAAATCCGAGAAATACACTCAGATATGAGAAAATATACTCGGATCTGAGAAATCTGGTCGGTTGGCCATGGATTCTAGCCAGAGATGACTGCGACGGTGGAGGTAACGACGAGGCCGATCTGGATTGAGGAATTTGAGGTACTAAATTGAGGAATTTTCATAGAGGGTGAGAGAAGAGAGAGTACAAAGGAGAGAAGAAAATAAAAAAGAGGTCAGATGGCAGTGTTCCCGCGGGTTAGGCCGGCGGTGGTTCTCCGGCGAAATTGTAACATCAGAGAGATAGAGAGTTTAAGGGAGATGGGGGAGGCAGCTAGGCTATAGTACGAATATGAAAGGAGGAAGAGAGGAAAAAGTTACTTTAGGGTTAGAAATTCCTTAAAGAAGGCATTTGCTATAAAACCCAATGTAGCTATGCATTATAATTAATTTAAAGAGTATTTATTTTTAATAAATAAGGTGGATTATTTAGCTATAACATGTAAAATTTCATTAAAAAAACTCAGGAAAAGCTAGTAAGAGTAGTAGAGGCCGGGAAATAAATCAGGTCAGAAGGTCGATCATGATCTCCATTACAGCGTGAACTTTGTTTCTATAACAATTTCTGTTAAATTGTTTCAATTTAGATCATTCTAAGTCTTTGAAATTGCTCTATGATAAAAATTTTCTTCTAATAAATTCCAGTGTACGAATCAATATGGTAAATAAATATTTCATTATCAAATTAATTAGTGGAGAAAGTTCTTCACGATTGTGCTTCATTCATGCATGCATACATGAGGCATAAAATTCTTTGCTTAAAAAACTGGCAAAAACCTGAAACAATTTTCTCCATATAGAACTACAATTATAAATAAACTTCTTGAGTTCAATCACTGGTACAATGGAGATACAAATTGGAAAAGGAACAGACACATACGAACTTAAGACAAATGCTAATAAATCACTCGACTCCACATACAACGTCAAAACATGTAGCATCATAATGCTATTTTATTAAGTACGTACTAATTAAGATACTCCAAAAGACCCAGATGAAACTCAAGAAACTTCAAATCATGGAAACGTAGGAAGCCATGAAAAGAAGGATGCTGACAACAACTTGAACTGATAGAGCCTTCAGAGGACTTCCATCAGAGGTATTGCTGCTTCCTGCTGCCTTTGAGCCTACTCAATCAATCAACGAAAAATGATGTTATAAATTGACAAGATATAAAATTTAGACGCATAATATTTAGTACTATAATTAATAAATTACTATAATTGATCTTTCTCATCTTTGACCTTTAGGTTTAGTTCAAATATTGCTAATAACTCCCCCTATGTGCAAAGTATAGCCAGTCCAAATATATGAGAGAATTAAAGTAGATTAATAAACAATGTAAAAGAAGTCTAACTAACTACGATGAATTGAAAATATACACATGATTCATACAGCTGAGTCTAACTAATTTGGGATTGAGCTATGTAGATTGATTGTTCAAATATTTGCTAATTAATTAAGTGTTTTAGTCCAAACGAACTTATACGATCATGATATAGCACAAATTACTTCGTGATTACTAGATCTGCATATTGATTACACCAAATCCTATAGTTGTATCTGGTTTTCAGAAAATATCTATAAGCACGAACATGTTGTCATGCATGTTTCGGAAGTTGTAGAATTTTACGAAATCGTATAACATAATTACAATTTATACATTGTGTGAGTGTTCATGAGTTACCTGACACCGCTATACCAGTTGACGAATCTGGAGTTCCTTCTGTAGGTGCACCCTCTGGAGACATTACCGGTCCATTACCAGCTAAGAAATATTAATAGGAGTATTTAAACATCATATTGGAAAATTATGAACACTTAAAATACAACCATAAAAGAACTTGTAATTGTTTGCTTGTCCTTCTTATGTCTTTTTTTTTTTTTTTTTTTCATTTTGGTAATACATATGTTCTGTAGCCTGTTTGTTAGCAGCTTGTGAAAGCTTGTTGTAACAAATTAAGCACTATATGATATATAAGTGTAATAACATCCAAAGAGACATACTCTCTCCGTTCCAGTTTATGTGAACCTATTTCCTTTTTGGTCCGTTCCAAAAAAAAAATAACCCCTTTCTAAATTTGGAAACAATTTTGCTTAACTTACAATTCTACCCTTAATAAGAAGTTTTTATAACCACACAAATATTCTGGGCCCCTTTTTGACTTGTTTAGGGCCACAAATTTCAAAAATCTTCATTTTTTCTTAAACTCCGTGCCCAGTCAAACAAGTTTGGAACGGAGGGAGTACTTATTATTTTATTGCATGTGTTGAGTTTAACGTCTACAAACTAGTAGTGATAAAGAAATTTTACACTTTCCAGCTACCTAAAAATGTAACTACTGATAACTGCCCGTAGTAAGTTAATTTAGTAACTATAAAAATATTATATTGCAAAGTAAACAATTTACTACAATAGGTTAAATTATATTGATAACATAAAAAAATATTTATACTGTCATTGTATATAAGTCAAATTCATTTTGAAAACATTTCAACTTCTTGAGATGAAACAATATCGCGTACGTTCATGTCCAACAAAGTATGGTTATATGGAAAACAAACTTTTAAATTTAGATATTGTAACAGCAATTTAATTAGATGAGTCCTTACCGTTACATTTACTAACAGGAGGAGTCTCCAGCTTGCATGCAGCAGGCAATGCAAGTGCCTGAGTTTGATTAATTTGGACCCCCAACGAGGAACCACCACCATTGACAATGAGACAAAGGCACCGTGGCTTAGACTGCAGCACCCCAGAGAGGGCAGAGCAGCAGGCGGCCGACGGCGTCTCCGCACTTCCGGTGACAAAGTTAAGGCATGAAGCCATAGTAATAAGTGTACTTGTGCAATCGGATTGTGCCATGGCTTCTACTGAAATCATGGTCACAATTAGAGCTAAAGCCATGCAAATTACAGTTCCTTTTGAAGCCATTTTTGGTGTTTTCTGGGACGATTACAATTTTTGGAGAGAATTGTATTACCTTTTTAGCACCAACACAATATTCCTCCTAAGGAAGAATTAGTTGATTCTCCAAAGGAAGAAGCTGGCTTGTGTGTGCCTTAGTTTTGTGAGGGATTGTCATAGGCATGCAGTGGGGGATTTATAGTGTCTGTTTTAAGTGACTAATTAATTATTCATTTGTCTTACAAGCTTTAAAAATGAGGATTTAGTTCTGAAAGTGACAAATTACAGGGATTAAATTGGTTAACTAGTAAGAGGTAATGAGGTAAGATTTGGAAATAGTGTAACGCATGTTATCATCAATAACGTGTCAATGAGACTAATCAAGTGGGAAATTAATTTATTCTATTTGTATTAGAAATAAACGTACGCATGCCGTGAAATTTATACGGCTAGTCGGCTACAATAATGTGTTACCAAGACTTTGGCAAGATAGACACCAGCTGATGGCCTAACTCCAAAAATAATATACACGTTTGTAGACCTATGTGGTATAATTAAGTCAATGAAATTAATAAAACATATACAAGGTCATAGAAGATTCGTCATTCATCTAAGTTATGATGTGCTAAAAAGATTAATTTATTCATTGTTCTCATGAAACTATCATGGAAAACTTACTATTTCATACATATTGAATGATCTTCTTTCGAGCGGTGAGCCAAGGGGCAAGTGGAAACCGCCATGAGCACTTGGTAAATTGTAGTTCGTCCTCCCTTTTTCTTTTGTTTTACTTACTGTCACGACCCAAACTTTCATCGGAGCCATGACAGCGCCTAACACCGCTTGCTAGGCAAGCCAACAATTTAAACAATAACGATAATATTAATAATAGAACTTAATAACCTCAACATTGGAATAATAATAAAATATCTGAAATAACAGCAATAATGCAACTACAACCATCCCATGATCTGGTGTCAACGAGCACACGAGCACTATAAAATTTAAATACAAAGTCTAATCATCAAATAAAAAACTGGCTGAATGACAGAACAACGATAACATAAGCAAAGCAGCAGCTACCACGAAATCTCCAATGATCTGGTACAGGTGCCTCCAGCTAACAATCACCTCTCTCAGAAGTATCTGGATCTGCACATAAAGTGCAGAGTATAGTATGTGTGTATCCGACCCATGTGCTCAATAAGTAACAAGCGTAACTTCGAGTTGAATGCAGTGACAAGCTTGGCAATTGCCCAACATCCATCACCAATAACCAATAAAACAATATAGAATAATAGTAGTAAAGAGAAGTAACTCAAATAATATTAATTTTAACCTTTGCATAATAACAGAAAAATAGGCATGCTTTTCAAGAATAGCTATAAAGGTATGAATTCTTTCATAGAGTTTTCTAGGTATGATGTTATCAAGCTAACAATGATTTTTAGTCCAAAATACCAAACAAGGACATCTAATACCATCAAACATAAAGGGAGAATCAAAAACTGTACCTGTATGACGAGTAATCATGCCGATGGTAGGTTATAATCTCGTATTTTAGTCGCTTATTGCACTCCAATTTACTGCATTTTATTCGTTTTGAGCTTTAATTGATAGTATTTTGCACTAATTATGTGTTGTATGCCTTGTAGGAGTGATTCCGAGCTATGTAGATGTTATGGAATGAATTCGAGTGATTTGGAGCTTTGAAGTCTGAGTAAAAGCCCAAGGGATTAAATCGAGATCATGTTCGGGGGTCGAGGACCAAGTCTGAAAGTTAAAACGCAAGTAAAAATCCGTACTCTGAGAAAACTGCACTAGTGCGGCGCGCTGCGGCTGTGCAAAATTCCTGCTGCCTGTCAGAACCAACTCTATGGATTTTCCCATTAATGCTCTGCATGGCGCGTAGCCCCATGTGGCGCGCCTGTGCAATATTTACAGAGTAATTTTCCTATTTTGGCTAGGAAAGGGAGGTTTCGTCTAGGCCCGACCTTACTTGGTATAAAAATATGAAAAAATGTTATTTTATGGACTTTTGACACCTATTCAACCTAAGGAGGCTAAGGAGGAGTTGGAAGAACACGAGCACAAGGATTTCATCATTCCTTCCTCACTCAAGACCCGAGTTTGGATTGAATTTATATTTTTCTATACTTTAATTTTATTTGTAATGAATTGCTCCATATCTATGGAGTAGTTTCCTTTAGGGTCTGAGAGATATAGTATATTGATGATTATTTGTGGATTATAACTCTAATTTTATGTATTGAAGCGTTTTGGATAATTTAAGTGTTGTATCTATATTCATTTGTTTATGTAATCGAGAGAGGCATAACTTGTGATATATTTACATTATATTATTGGTTGAGTTCATTAATTCTTCTTAGTAATCGAAAGAGGCTAGTTGAATTATTGATTAAACCTAGTTAGGAGGATGATCAAGAGAGGTTCTCCTAAAGACCAATCCACTACTCATTCTTGCATATCTTCACGTGCTTAAATTGGTTCATCTCATAAGGTTAAGACTTAATCGAGAGAGGAGTTTTTGCTGAACATTTCAACTAATAATTGAGTGGATTCGAGAGACTCACTTGAATATTAGAAGTGAATTATCTAGAGTTAGATCCCAAATAATTATCTTGCACCTATCCTATCAAAACTCTATATTCTTTCACTGATAACTTTCTTTGCTTATTCCTTATTTTGATTGTCATTAGTCAATAACTTTAGACTCTTAGTTAATTGTAGTTATTAATCATATAAATCTCAATTGTTGATTCTCCTGAATAGCAATCAAGCTAGAAACTACGAAAATACTGTTTAACTCCAATCCAGTGGATACGATATTATACTATACTATCTTTGGCTAGAGAGCATAATTTAAGTGTGTGTTTCGAGCTCGTCAATTTTTGACGTCGTTGCTAGAGATTGGCAATCTATAGTAAATAATTTGTAGTACTAATTCATGAATTTTTCTTTTTTTTACGTTTAGTGTTCTTTGACTGTGTCCAGGTTATAGGTTAGATTGGTGCATGACTCGAGCTTCTGCGAAGGAAGTGCTACAATACGAGCCAGAAATTAAAAAACAACTGCGACACCTGAGGAAGGAAAGAAATCTCATCGAGACGTTAGAAAAGGTTGGGCAATCCTTAACCAAATAAGACAAGGTTGGAAATGGTGAGGATAATGTGGATTTGGCTACAAGAGAAGCAGCCCAACGACAAGAACAAGCTTCACGGGATGCTGAAGAAGCAGCTATTAGAGATGCATATATTATCTATGAAGAAGAGAGGGGTCATATAATTGCTCAGAATCAACCTTTGGGTGCAGAACAATTCGGAAATATAGCTTCCATGCTTAGGAGACCACTTGACGATTATGCTAGACCGGTCTAAAATCAAGATTTATCAAGTGTTAGACCACCTCCAATTGCAGCAAACCATTTCGAGTTAAAGCAAGGGTTGCTTCGAACCCTTCAGAATTGCTGTGTCTTCATAGGGAAGCCAAAGGAAGATCCAAACACACATATAATGGGCTTCAAGGAGATTATGAACACCTTTCAATATAATGGTGTGTCACAAGATGCAGTGTGTCTAAGGGCATTCCCATTTTCTCTTAAAGATGATGCAAAGCAGTGGCTTCGAAGCTTACTCACGGGATCAATTAGAACTTGGGAGGAGATGACCAAAACATTTTGATAAATATTTCTCCTCAGCTAAGACGGGAAAGTTTAGAAGAGAAATCCATAACTTCTGCCAGAAAGAGAATGAAACCATTTTTGAAGCATGGGAGAGGTTTAAGGAGATTGTTAAAAAGTGTCAACATAGCGGAATTGAACTATGGATGCAACTCCAGGACTTTTGGGATGGATTGACACCGGCCTTACGTAGAACATTAGCAATGCAGCTGGTGGCTCATTGATGAAGAAGACTCCAGAGGAGATAGTTACAATTCTTGATGAGTTATCTGAAGATGCAAATCAATGGCCCTCTGAGAGTGCAGAAAGAAGAAGATCAATTGGTGTTCACCAGGTTGATGCTAACACATCTGTGTAGGTACAACTTGATGCTATGACCAAAGAGATAAGGAAGCTGACCTTAGCGTCAATACAGAATGAGCCTCACGCAACTTGTGATATATGTGGAAAAGGACGCCCTACTCATGAGTGTCAAGCCTCAGCTAAGGAAGTGAATGTTGTGGGAAACTACAATTTTAATGCAATGGGCCAAAGGCACCCCTTTTTTTCATGGAGTTCACCTAGGGGTACCGCGGATGCATGGCAACAAAATAACTCTAGAGCCACATGGACAAGGAGTGCCAACATTCTAAAATCAGCAGAGGCAATAATTTCAACCTTAACAGCCCATTTAGTCTGGCATAGAAGATCTCATGAAGGCCTTCATTCTAAAAACTGATGAGAGGCTTGAAACTCATAGCGCAACTATATGGGAACATGGAGCAGCTATCAAAGATATAGGTACTGGTTTACGAAACTTGGAAAGACAGGTTGGGCAGCTAGCCACTCTATTGTCTGAGAGGATTTCAGGAACTCTCCCCGCTGATACTGAGAGAAATCCCAAAGAAATAGTGAATGTTGTGACCTTGAGAAGTGGGCAAGTATTGAAGGATCCTACCCTAATCCAAAAATATCTGATAATTGCAAAAGAAAGTGGGGAGCATATGAAAAGTGATGCTGACAAGAAAAAGAAAGGCCGAATGAAAACTGAGAAAAAGAAGAAGGAAGAAACATCGAGAAGGGAGGAACCTGAGAAGAGCGAGCATATGCCTGCTTTACCTTTCCCTCAAAAGATATACAGAGAAAAGCTGGACAAGCAGTTTGGGAGATTTCTGGATGTGCTAAAACAAGTCCATGTAAACTTACCATTTACAGAAGTGTTCTCACAAATGCCTGCTTATGCCAAATTTATGAAGGAGATCTTGACAAAGAAGAGGAAAATAGAGGAGACCTAAATAGTCAAGCTTACAGAGCATTGCAGTGTTATATTTCAAAATAAACTCCCACAAAAGTGTGTAGATCTAGGGAGTTTTACTATACCTTTCTCATTAGGGACTATAAATTTTGAGAAGTCTTTATATGATTCTGGTGCCTCAATTAAATTAATGCCTCTATCTATTTACAGGAAATTGGAGAAGGAAATTAGATAGATAAGGTTGGTGCCAATATCATTGCAGCTGTTAGACACAACGACCTTAATACCCGAGGGGATAGTGGAAGATGTATTTGTTCGGGTGGATAAATTCGTATTTCATGTAGATTTTATAGTGGTGAATATGGAGGAGAACAAGGAGGCCCCCCTCATCCTAGGAAGACCATTCTTAGCGACGGGTAGAGCTATACTAGATATACACGAGAGAAAACTCATGCTTAGAGTGGGCGAGGAGACAGTGACTTTTGATATAAATGTAGAAAAGGGGACACAAAAGGAAAAACTGGCTGCAAGTGTTGAATGGAAAGTGAAGAGCTCAAAGGAAAAGGCTGCAGTGAGTGAGAAAGATAAGTGTGGGGTGTACTCCAAAAAGGCTGAGAAGAAGCTATCTGCATGGATTTGTGCATTATTTCAGGCACGAGGAATGGAGCCCAACTTCGACTCAGACCCCGACTAAATGTTCAAGGAAATTTCCTTTACCTTATGCTTTTTAATTGTGTATCATGGGGACATGCCACAACTTAAAGTGTGAGATGGAGGATAATTGTATGTTGTATATATGTGTGTTAGTTTTGTTAGTTGTAGTAGTTGAAAAATTGAAAAAAAACATAAAAATTGAAACAATTTTGAAATTTTTGATTTTTCCCCGATGATGGATATCATTCGACGGGTTTATTGAGGGATTAAAGGCAAAAGAAAAAGATAAAAAGATTTTCTTTTGTTAGGTAGTGTAACAATTCACCCTTGGTTTTTCTTTGTGCTGCAATTTTATTTTTTAGGAGTAGGAAGCCTTGTGCTATGATTTGAATTGATGGCAATATCTCTTGACTTTATTATGCCCTGAGAATAGTGAGTGCTTTAGTTGTGATGCTTTGGCTCAGTTTGTGACTCTTGTATAAGTATCTTAAAGTGTATGATCTTAACTCTGCTTAACTACTTTGACTAGAGTGCCGTGATGAGTTCGATCTTGAGTGAGTTATGTGCCATGTGTGTGTGAGGTTTTGTGTTATTCTGTGTATTGCATTTGATGTCTAGAACTTGCCATGTGTATTTGCAAAGATAAATAGTAGTTTTGTTCAATCTTGGAAGTGATATAGGCATTTCTTTGTTGATCCAGTTATATGCTTTTACCCACCTAATTGTTATGTATCTTAGTTAACCCCGTTGAGCCTGTAATCCTATTTCTTTGGCAACCACATTAAAAGCCCTACCAATTTGGTTGAATTGACCATCTATTTGAACCTTGTACCTCTCGTGAGCACATGAATTTGTTATGAACTTTGTAAAAGTTGAAGTGTGGGATGGTTGGTTTGGCTTTTGAGTGGAACTAATGAAATAAGGAGAAAGGTGCACTAGTTTGAAAACGTAAGAGCCACTTGAATTGAAAAAGAAAGAAAAAAATAATTGTATGATTGAGAAAAATATTCCTTGATAGTGGTAACTCTTGATGTAATTGTGCTTAAAGAAGTAGGGAATTAATGTATATTGATGTAAATGTGAAATTTTGGTTTGACATAAGTGTGGGTTTTGGAAAGTGAAATGTATGTATTAAAGTGCTTAGGGAGGTGTAGTCACTCTTATATGTAAATGTATCCTACCCGTCCTTCAGCCTACATTACAACCAATTAAAGTCCTACTTGATCCTTGACTGAATGAGCTCAATTAGTAGAGTAGTACACTACGGGCAAGCTTATGGTACGTCGTTTGTGGCATATGAATGTTGTTTCTGAGAGTGAGTGAATACTTTTTATCTTGAGTTCCTGATTGTTCTTAAATTTTATTGTGTGTGGAACTACTCTCTATTGTTGTGTGAGGGAACTTGATTCATGAAGGAAAGGTAATGTTGTTGACCTCAGTGTTAGAGTAAGTGAGCGGGTTATAAATAATGCGTGGTGATTTTGAGTCAAATCTTGAGGTTAGGATGTTACGGTATTGTACTTAATATGTTTTAAATATTTTTGGTATGATGAGTTATTAGAGTTGTTGAAAAAGGTTGCGTCTATGTGAAGTGTAGTTTGATTGCTCGACAACGAGCAATGGTTTAAGTGTTGGGTATTGATGGTATGCTATAATCTCGTATTTTAGTCACATATTGCACTTCAATTTACTGCACTTTATTCTTTTTGAGCTTTAATTGATAGTGTTTTGCACTTATATTGTATTTTATGTCTTGTAGGAGTGATTCCGAGCTATGTAGATGTTATGAAATGAGTATGAGTGATTTGGAGCTTTGAAGTCTGAGTAAAATCCCAAGGGATTAAGCCGGGATCGTGTTCGGGGGTCGAGGACCAAGTCTGGACGTCAAAACGCAAGTAAAAATTCGTACTCTGAGAAAAATGCACTAGTGCGGCATGAGGCGCGCCGTGGCTATGCAAAATTCTTGCTGCCTGCTGGAACCAACTCTTTGTATTTTACCACTAATGCTCCGCATGGCGTGTCGCCCCATGTGGCGTGCCTGTGCAATGTTTATAGAGTAGTTTTCCTATTTCTTCTAGGAAAGGGAGATTTCGTCTAGGCCCGACCTTACTTGGTATAAATACATAGAAAAATGTTATTTTCTGGACTTTAGACATATATTCGACCTAAGGAGGCTAAGGAGGAATTGGAAGAACACAAGCACAAGGATTTCATCATTCCTTCCTCACTCAAGACCCAAGTTTGGATTGAATTTATGTTTTCCTATACTTTAATTTTATTTGTGATGAATTGCTCCATATCTATGGAGCAGTTTCCTTTAGGGTCTGATGGATATGGTGTATTGATGATTGTTTGTGGATTATAACTCTAGTTTTATGTATTGAGCATTTTGGATGATTTAACTATTGTATTTGTATTCACTTGTTCAAGTAATCGAGAGAGGCATAACTTGTGATATCTTTGCATTATATTGTTGGCCGAGTTCATTAATTCTTCTTAGTAATCGGAAGAGGCTAGTTGAATCATTCGTTAAACCTAGTTAGGAGGATAATCGAGAGAGGTTCTCCTAAAGACCAATCCACTACACATTCTTGCATATCTTCACATGTTTAAATTGGTTCATCTCGTGAGGTTAAAACTTAATCGAGAGAGGAGTTTTTGCTGAACTTTTGAACTAATAATTGAGTGAATTCGAGAGACTCACTTGAACATTAAAAGTGAATTATCTAGAGTTAGATTCAAACAATTATCTTGCACATATCCTATCAACACCCTATATTCTCCCACTAATAACTTTCTTTGCTGATTCCTTATTTCGATTGTCATTAGTCAATAGCTTTACACTCTTAGTTAATTGTAGTTATTAATCATATGAATCTCAATTGTTGATTCTACTGAGATAAGTTCCTCACTCAATCACATACATATGACTATTTGCCTGTGCTCAATGTGAATACCAGACTCCGGAAGGGCTTGCGCAAGTGCTGATCGGATATAAGCCAAGAATCAATATCACGTAGCCCAACCATGGGGCCTGGTGCACGCTTTGCGCCCTAGTCAGTACCACTTAGCCCAATATGGGGCCTGGCGTACGCGCCACCTCAGAATAAATACCGCTCAAGTCTCAATTAACCACATCTCACAGTACTTAGTTCAAAAGTATTACGCATATGAGGCATCCACAACATGTGAGAAATTATAATAAGAATGCACTGAGACAGAGATATCATACACGAATATAGCATCATAACAGAGAGTATGTCTACAATTAAGGCAAATAGCTCAAAATAACAAGTTAGCCCTATTTTGTCTCAAACAAATAAGTACATAGCCTAGACATGATTTCTACCATGACTCATTGCTCAAGTAATCATACAAGTAGAGAAAACACAGATATAATAAGACATGATAGCAATCAAGGAATATAATAACCTAAGGTTTGCTCGATCCATGAATAACCTCAGTGCACACACATACTCCCATCACCAAGCACATGTGTCACCCCCAACATATCTCAAATAAAATAGCCAATGGAGAAAATTACCTTCAAACCAAGTTTAGGCATGTTACTTACCTCAAAGTACGTGAGTCAATACTTCAAAAAGCCCTTCCCACGCTAAATCGATCTCTGAGCTACTCGAATCTCGTCAAAACGACTTAATATCATCAATAAAAGCTATAGGAAACAACCCCAACTGTTAACACAATGATCTTGAATCAATTATCCAAAGTCAACCCAAAAGTCAACCCTGGGCCCGTACCCCGAAATCTGTCAAAATTCACAAATCCCGAACATCCATTCCAATATGAGTCTAAATATGTGTGTTTCATGCAAATCCAACCTCAAATCGACCGTCAAATGATCAATTTTCACTCTCAAAAACCATAGTAAAAAACCCCCAAATTCCACCTTTAATTCAGATAAACTATGTATAATAATCCATGGGTAATCAATATCTAACATCAATATCAAGTAAAGTGTACTTACCTCTTCAATTATAGTGAAAAGTCCTAAAAATCGCCTATAGCCGAGCTTCACAACTCAAATAATGAGGAATAATCAAAACCCTCACATGATATATCCTACCCAGCGATTCCGCATTTGCGGACCAATAACCGCATCTACTACTCCATTTTTGCGGTGAAAATGTTGTATTTTTGAATTCACCTAAAAAGCCGACCAACTGGATCTAAGGTCCACCTTCGCATCTGCGCATCCGCTTCTATGGACCAACCATCGCAGAAGCGCATCCGCCTTTGTGGAAAACCTCCGCATCTGCGGACTTTCCCCTGCCAGTCCTAATCCCACATTTGCACATCCAAAGCCGCATCTGCGACCACATTTCTGCAGATGCAAAAATACTAGAACTCAACACAAAAAATGCCAACACAATCCAACATGATCCAAAATCCATCCAAAACACACCCGAAGCCCCAGGGATCCCATCTAATCACACCAACAATTCTTAAAATACAACGCGGACATACTCGAGGTCTCAAATCACACAAAACAATATCAAAATCACAAATTGCACCTCAATGTAAGCCTAAGGGACTAATGAACTTCCTACTTCCCAAAACTCATGCCGAACAATATCAAATCAACTCGGAATGACCTTGAATTTTGCATACAAGTCCAAATAAAACAACAGACCTATTTTAACTCCCGGAACCACAATCCGAATCCGATATTATCAAAGTCGACTCCCAGTCCAATCTATGAACTTTCAAAGCCTTCAACTTTCCAATTGTCGCCAAATAGAACCAAATCAACCTACGGAACTCCAAATCTAAATCCGGATATATGCTTAAGTTCAAAATCACAATAAAAATCAATTGGACCCATCAAAACACCATTATGGGATTGTATACATGAAAGTCAAAGTCCAGTCAACTCTTACATTTTAAGCATCCAACCTTGAGACTAAGTATTTCAATTCAATTCAAAATATCAACGAAGCCAAACCAACCATCCCCGTAAGTCACATAACTACAAAAACAAATATTGTAAACCATCAAATAGAGGAAACAAGGCTAAAATACTCAAAACGACAGTCCGGGTCATTACATTCTCCCTTTCTTAAACAAACGTTCGTCCTCGAATGAGTCTAGAAGCATACACGGGGTCTCAAAAAGGTGAGGATATCTGCTCCGCATTAGTTGCTCGGTCTTCCAAGTAGCCTCCTTGACCGGCTGACGTATCTAATGAACCTTCACCGATGCTATATTTTTCGACCTCAACTTTTGAACCTTCCGGTCCAAAATGTCCACCAATCCCACATCATAAGTCAAATCCTCATCCAACATTACCGTACTGAAGTTTAATACATGTGACAGATCCCCATAATACTTTCGGAGCATGGAAACATGAAATACTGGGTGAAATCCTGATAAACTAGGTGGCAAGGCAAGTTTATAGGCCACCTCTCCAACTCTCTCTAGTACCTCAAAAGGACCAATATAGCACGGGCTCAACTTTCCCTTCTTCTCGAACCTCATCACACCCTTCAAGGGTAAAAATATGAGTAGAACCTTCTTACCCACCATATATGCCACATCACGAGCCTTCGTATTATCATAATTCTTCTAACTGTACTATGCTCTATTAAGCTGCTCCTGAATCAACTTCACATTCTCCAAATCATCACGAACTAAATCAGTGACTAACAACCTAGCCTCCCCAGGCTTAAACCAACCTACCGGAGAATGACATCGCCTCCCATATAAGGCCTCATACGGAGCCATCTGGATACTCAACTGATAGCTTTATTGTAGGCAAACTCTGCTAATGGAAAAAATCGATCCCACTGACCCCCAAAATTGATGACACATGCTCGTAACATGTCCTCCAAGATCTAAATAGTGCACTCGGACTGCCCGTCCGTCTAAGGATGAAATAATGTACTCAGCTTGATCTGTGTGCCCAACTCATGCTGCACTGTTCTTCAAAAATGCAATATAAACTCTGTGCCTCTTTTCGAGATAATAGACACAGGCACACCATAAAGATGAATAATCTCACGAAGATAAATCCGAGCCAGCTGCTCTAGAGAGTAGGTAGTCATGACTGGAGTGAAGTGTGCAGACTTTGTCAGTCTATCCACAATGATCCACACAACATCAAATCTCCTCGAGGTTCGTGGGAGTCCATCTACAAAATCTATGGTGATACGCTCCCACATCCACTCCAGAATATCTAGACTCTAAAGCAAACCACCCGGTCTCTGTTGCTCGTACTTCACCTGCTGAAAGTTCAAACACCGAGCAACATACTCAACAATATCCTTCTTCATCCTTCACCAACAATAGTGCTTCCCCAAATCACGGTACATATTTGCAGCACATAGATGAATGGGATACTATGAACTATGGTCCTCCTCAATAATCAGCTCATGCAATCCATCCACATTAGGCACACAAATCCGGCCCTGAAACCCGAATACCCCATTATCACCAATAGTAACCTCCTTAGCATCACTGTGTTGCACTGTGTCCTTTAGGACAAGCAATTAGGGATCATATTGATACTCTCAAATAAGGACGACCGTGATACAACAAAAGCAAGAACCCTACTAGGATCCGAAATATCCAACCTCAAGAACCTATTGGCCAAAGCCTAAACATCCAAAGCTAATGCTCTCTCCTCAGTTGGAATGAAAGCAAGACTACCCATGCTCTCAACCTTCTTACTCAAAGCGTCGGCCACTACATTGGCCTTTACCGAATGAAAAAGAATGGTGATATCATAGTCCTTTAGTAGTTCTGACCACCTCCGTTGCCTCAAGTTATGATCATTTTTCTTGAATAAGTGTTGGAGACTCATATGATCCATGAACACCACGCAAGATACACCATAAAGATAGTGCTGCCAAATCTTGAGCGTGTGAATAATGACTACTAACTCCAAATCGTGCACTAGTAGTTCTTCTCATGGAGCTTCAATTGACGCAAAGCATAATCAATCATTCTCCCCTCCTGCATCAACATGCACCCAATGCTAATACGTGAAGCATCACAATAGACTGTATAAGAACCCGATCCCAAAGGCAAAACCAGAACTGGAGCTGTAGTGAAGGCAGTCTTGAGCTTCTGAAAGCTCTCCTCACACTTATCAGACCACCTGAATGGGGTACCCTTTTGTGTCAATCTAGTAAACGAGGCTGCTATAGATCCACAAAATAGAGATAATACCCAGCCAACACAAGGAAACTTCAGATCTCAATAGCAGTAGACGATCTAGGCAAACTATGAATGTTACACCCCACACTTCTTATCCACCCATAAAGTTAAAAGATGATAAGTTTGACTTCTAGCAC